>NC_090927.1:794298445-794598445 GCF_040938575.1 Ambystoma mexicanum
CCACATTATACTTTTGTTCCTATTTACCAGTGTGTTGCCTTATCCATTCATGTCAACTCATTAGTGATTATAAGAAGAGTGCTAGTGCCAGATTCTCCGTTGTTGATCTTTATCATATCAGATTAAGTGTGCTATTCAATTATTAATTTATTATAAAGTGGGATATATATACCTATTGTTTAAATTATCAAATAAACCTTTTAACTTGCAAAACAGAACTACTTCTTGGCTCAGTGGGGTCAGGGGGATTCCAAGAGAGGGGTGTTATATAAGGGTAGTCATCCAGAACGCATGAACTGGACCTAAAGATATTCAATAAGGGTTTTCATTCAGTCTTCTAGACTAGGCGTTAACTTAGCTGTAGTGCTGAATTGAATCCTCTTACAAAGTGGGGGCTCGTATCCGGGATTCTGGGTTAGAATACCACTTGTGCAGCTTAATACAGTGTGCTAACTGACGGGATACATACATCCAGTCGGATCACCACGCTGCATTACGCTGTGAAGCATTCCTCAAAAGGGACACTCCAAGAAAAGTTCTGTTCTGCAAAACTAAAATACTAACTTCTGTAAGTCAGGACAGAGACCAATCTCTAGAATGACGACCTTAGTAGACATGAAAATAGCCAGAGAGCACCTCTTGCATAAGCTATTTGTGAGAGGTGAATGGACCGAACAGGGCCAGGATGTGTGGTTGCAGGCCATCACACAACAGGTCACTGAAACAGGGTCAGATATATATAGAGATCAGGGTCCCTTACATGTGGCCCTGAGTGAACTATATATGGCTCCTAAGGCCAAAGATGAGCACGACAAGATTGTTAGGATAGCGGCATATTTATATTTATACATGGGAGCCATACAGAATAAATGTGCTGAAGGCCATGATCTGGCAAAAAGGCAACAGATGGCGTTAGAGAAGGCCCAATCTGATCTGGACTCTTCTGAGCAAAGGCTGCACAGAAGCCAGGAGTCAGAAAATGAGACCAGACAGTACATCACTAAAATAAAGGAGGATATGGATGTGCTGCAAAAGGAAAAGTCAGAACAGGATACCAGATTTCTGGCCTTGCAGAAGGAACACCAAGAAGGTTTGGACTCCCTACTGCAAAGCCAGAAAAAGCTGGAGCAACAGCTAGACTTCAATAGGGCATGTGCTGAGCAGGTAGTCACCCTGCAAGGCCACCTAGATAGAGTGAAGGAGGAGAGCAATAAACTGATTCTGAAAGACCTGGATACCCAGGCAGAGTTTGATCAGGAGCGCCAGAAAGCTGGTGCCTTCCAAAGGCAAAGGGACGACCTGGCGGCACAAATGCAGGCTCTTAGTCAGGAAAGAGACGCCTTAGGCCAGGAAGTCTGCCATTTAAAAAGAAAAATGGAAGAAAATCACCTGGCCCACCAGGGGCTGGGTGATCTCCAAAAAGAAAACCAGAACTTGGTAGAGCACACCAGAAGGGTGGAAGATGCTCTAGCAAGAAAGGAGCAGGCCAATAGGGACATTGCCCAGGAGGTAAACCTCCTGCAGCAAAGACTGGCCCAGTTCTCCAGGACCAACCAGGAAGCACAGAGGGAGAATGAGGCCCTCTGTCAACACAATGATAGGCTCCAGCAACAGGTAGCGATGCAGGAGAAACTGATAGAGTCGAGTAAGGCCTTAACAGAGGAACTGAAAGCACAAATGCAGGCTCTTGCATTGCAACAGGGAGCAGGGGCGGATAGAGATGAGGTCCGCTGGGAAAGAGAGATTCCTGACCATAACCGCAGGAGCCCTAACACCAGGGGCCTTCATCTCCCCCAGTCCCTGGACTCTACCATCCCCATGTCCCCTGGCGCACATGAGCACAGGGCCACAGGGATGGCAGATTACTATCCAGCCAGAAGCATGGGGCTCATAGGCCAGTACCATCCAGGAATGGAGGGGTGGGCATCCGGGTATGGGCACCCAAGTACAATACAGTTCAGTGGGGAACCCCAGGAGAGTAGGCCCATTAAGGGCATCCTGAAAACCTCTGCCCAGTTAGGTCAGTGGAGGGGGTACCCATCAAATCCTGGCAGCAAGGAGGAATCTGAAGACTCCTCTGAACTGCGCAGGACACAGGAGACCAGGTCCCCACGGTCTGCCAGCCATTCCCAGGCTCGCAGAATCCGGGAAAACCTGGAAGAACAGACGGGAACCTCTGGGAGCAGTGCCTCTGAGTCCGAGGAAGAATGGACAAGGGTTACCCGAACCAAAAAGGCCAATAAGGCAAAAAGGGCCTTGCTTAAGGACCCCTTAAAGCAGATTAAGGCGATCAGGAGCGTCATCACGCCTTACCATAAGAACGCTAAGTATTCTGTTTGGGAGCACTTAGAGTTGTTTGAACAAATGATGGAGACTTTCCATTTGAAGGACAGCCAAAGCTGCATTCAATATGTAAAGTGGACCTTCTCCCCGGAATACTCCAGTTTCTTTGCGGGGCTGGAGGACCAAAATCATTTAAGATGGTCCACCTATAAGGCGGCCATCCTGAAACATTTTTCTGTTCACAGAAATCCTCAAGAGGCTCGCAAGGCAGCCTACAATTTGCAATGTGGGGAGGATCAGGCCCCACAAGAATTTGTGCAGGAGTTAAAGCGGGCTTTTGCACAGACCACAAGAAGGGTGCGCACGGATAGCCGTGAATTTATAAACACGTTTTTCCATGCCTTGCCCAAATATATCATGACCCAGCTTGTGAGGGATTTTCACGAGAAAAGATCTTTAGACTGGGTCATTGAACAGGCTACCCGCATCTATGAGGTGCAGAAGCCCATAGAAAATAAAAGCAATGCCCAGAAAAACCCCAAAGCCAACAGCACCCCTGCTGCTGCCAAGGTGGCAGAGGTAAAGGTCACCCCCGTTTTGGATTTGGAGATGGGGGGGCCTAAAAACCTACCTGCACCTAATAATGCTAGGCCCAGAAGGTCCTCGGGCCAGTCGCAGACAGGGAGCCAGGGAGGCAGCCCCACAAATGGGGTCCCTCGCTCTCCTGACTATGTAAGTCCTCGCTACAAAGGTAATCGACCCATCCTGGGTTATGTGTGGACTCCTCCAGCCCAAGGGGGGGGATCCAGACAAGCACCTAACCCAGGGAACTTCCCTCCAAACTTCCCACAGGAGGGCAGAAATTTACCAAACCCTGGGCAGAACTTTTTCCCCAGATATCCACCCGACTTCCAACCCCAAAATCATCCATCCTTCTTTCCTCAATTCCCTGAGCCCAGACCACTGAATCCGGGAGAGGGGAGGCCAAGGGTGGAGGGGTACCAAAATCTTCCCAACCAGGGGTACTACCAGAGGAGGGACAGCTACCCTTCCCGGGATCAGCCCAGGGGAGAAAACAGGGCCCCGTATCAGCCTGAGCGGGTTTCCCAGTTAGAGCGCCAGGTTCAAAACATGGCGCGGGATATGGGTCATATACTGAGGGCACAGCAGAACCCTCAGATCAGCATGCCGGCGCAGAACGCACCCAACTCTGGACCTGGTGCTCCAGAACAATGACGGGGGCAGCACCCCGATAAATCACCGGTTCCCAGGGAGGAGGCACAAGGGGAAGGGGGGTGTAAAGCCTTGGAGGAAGCTTCCTTCCTCACTTGTAAACAGCCCCTGGAAACCCAGGAACCGGAAACAAAATCTCTTGCCCCTGAAAGTCTGCCTCCTAAGGAGCAGAGGGGGGGTAGGAGAAACAAAAGACCCAAACAGACTCAGTTTGAGGAGGAGGTACAGATCTTCCAATTTGAGGGAGAGGGATCCTCAGAGGATCCGGGGAAAAGGATCTTCTCCTTCAGAGAGGGGGGAACTCCTCCCAAAGAAAAATGGGTCCCTAGGGATGCAAATCTAGACTGGGGAGATGTGGAGACTGAGCTACCGCCGCCCACCATCTCATCCCAGAACCAACAGCAAGAAAATCCCCTGGTTCAAACCCATCCTGGCGACTGCCTCCAAAAAGGGGGGGGCGGCCCAGAAACGGAGCCAGGGGAACCCACAATGGCTCTGATCTCCAGTTGCAAATTTTTTCTTTCAGATTCCCAAGACTCTCCACAGAATTCTGCCCAAATCTCCTCGCTAGCGATGTCCAAAACCAGAAAATTAGCCCACCAGTTGTCCAAAAATGTACATTATCTGTGCCCCCTTGAGGAGAAGGAGGGAAGATATTATGCCCCGGTACAAGTACAGGGGCAGGGTACAATCTCAGCACTGGTGGACACTGGATCTCAAGCTACCCTTCTGTCCAGAAGGGCCTTTGACGAACTGAATGCAGGAAGGGGAGAGAATTACCAAATTCCTCTCACCTCTCTTCCTGGACAACTGCAGAACTTTGACGGGAAGGAAATTCCCGTCGAGGGGACGGCAGACTTGGACATTAAGATCGGGCGACACAAGTTGAAACACCCGGTCATAGTTGTGACCCCAGAGGGCACCCCTTGTTTACTAGGGAATGACCTCCTGAGAAGGTTGTCACCCCTAATAGATTGCGTAAACAAGGTCCTCTGGACCCAGACTAGCCGACCAATAAAATTAAAACAGAGTGCCAACCATGTTAGTTTAAACGGCACATGCCACATGGTTGAACAAAAATCTGACCAAGTAGAATTTCACTTCCAGAATAGCCAAATTCCAGACGTGACAGTAATAGCAGTAGGACAACAGACTGGTGATGGGGGGTCCTCTCTATTTCTGAAAATCAACCTTCCTTCCAGTCTAAAGTGGTACTCCACGCTGGAAGGAAACACTCTGAAATTCTATACCAATCCACAATCTGAAACTCCCACTCCTATAGTCCAGAAAGATGTGAAATCAGCTCAGAGCCTGGCTGATATTCAGCAAATTGGAGAGCAGTTGTTCATCCCTGTTCAGTTAAATGATGGGAAGGACTCTGTTCTCGCTCGAGTGTGTGTGAACAACGGTAAGAGCTTCATCAGCGAAGCCATGTTTCGCCAACTCCCAAAAGAACCAGCCATTCCCACCTTCAAACTGATAGACAAATGGGAAATGGACCTGGAAGTACCTAATTCCAAACATCTCCTGCCAAGCAGGTGTATGCTCAAAATCTCCATTGGCAACAAGAGCATAGTCCATAATTGTTGGGTCGTGCGAGACGTCCCTGCCGCCTTTTACTTAGGCAGTGACATTCTCAATCGCTTTGCCATTAGTTTGGACCTAATAAACTTCAAAGCTTGGTCCCGATTAGCGGATAATCCCATGGGCTTTGATGATCCAGAAAAAGCATTTAGGTCAGCTCAATTGCTACCTTATGCAGTTGAAATTCAGGTTAAAGAGGAAGTCACCATCCCAGAAAGGACCCGACAATTCTCCCTGGAAGTGAAAGTTAAAAGGGGACAAGAGTTGAAAAACCCTGATGCTTACATACATCTAAATGCTTCTCTCCAACAGCAAGGGTTGGGGGTAAACCCGACTCCATTAGTCAACATAGAACATGACCCCATTCTAATAGAGGTGGATAACAGCGACTTAAAGAGTATTACTCTAGCCGCAGGCACCATTATTGGAATGGCGGTTGATGACCGACATTTCTCCATTGATCTTGTAAATGAACTGTTAGGACCCATCCCCAAGGACTGTTTTGACAGTGACAGTGATGACAACGCAACACCAGACAGGATTTTTACCCGGCATGGGGGGAACTTCCTGGTGTACACTTCCTGCCCCTATGGTAAGGAAGATGTGACCTGTGACTTCAGGAGGGATGAGGTGATTTTCCAGGTCCATGAGGGCTGCCTTTCCCACCTGAAGCCTCCGGTCCAAATCAGCACTCTGACCAGGGACTTCTCCACCCAGCTGGAGGAGGCCGCGGAGATAGCCAAACCAGAAGTCTTTCCAGGCTTCAGGCAGATGGTGGAAGAGAGAGTCAACCTAGCTGATGCCTGTGTGACTCTGGAACAAAAGCAAAAGTTGAAACAAGTTTTCTTGGATTTCCAAGATCTCTTCGCGGTAGACTCATATGACTGTGGTCGCACCGACATCCACACCACAACAATCCCCACGGACCCTGGCATGACTCCTGTGTTTGTGAAGCAATATCGCTTGCCTCTCGCATCAATGGAGTCCCTTACTGAAATAATTAAGAACCTTGAGTCCCGGGGAATAATCCGTCCCGTCCACAGCACTTTCAATAATCCGGTGCTGGGAATATTGAAGCCAAACGGCCAGTGGAGACTCTGTGCCGACCTCAGGGAGCTCAACAAACGGGTCCATACTTCCCGATGGCCTCTTCCCTACATTGACCAAGGGCTGGCCCAGATCCAGGGGTCACAGGTATTCACTGCAATAGACCTGACCAATGGATACTGGACCGTGCCTGTCAGTAAGGAGGACCAATACAAGCTGGCTTTTACCTTTGGGGGCCAGCAGTACACATGGACCCGGACTCCCTTCGGATACCTCAACTCCGGTAATGAGTTCAATATTTTCCTACATAAGGCCATGCCCGACCTGGGTACGAGGGGTAACCTGGCTTATGTAGATGATGTCCTCATCAAAAGTTCATCTGTGGAGGAACACATAGCAGAGATCCGTTATGTTCTGACACAGTTGAGGGCCGCCGGAGCAAAACTTTCCTTTCAGAAAGCACAGTGGTGTAGAACCCGTGTTAATTTCTTGGGGCATGAGATTACTCCTCAGGGTCTCTGTCCCCAGGAAAAGAAAGTGGAAGCACTTCAGAAACTGAAAGACCCCACAACTCTGCGGGAACTAAGGAGCCTCCTTGGACTGACTAATTACAGCAGAAAGTTCATTGAGGGCTACGCAGAGACCACCAGACCCCTGATTCATCTCCTGAAGGGGGGGGTCAAGTGGGAATGGGGTCCAGAACAAGCCGAGGCAGTAAGACAACTCAAGAGAAGCCTCTCACAAGCGCCTTGCCTAGCTTACCCTGTCAGAAACAAGGAGTTCTTCCTGGAGACAGGGTTCTCTAATACGTGCTTGACGGCAGTATTATACCAAAAGCATGACAAGGTCAATAAAGTAATCTCCTATGCGAGCAAAACTTTATCCTCTGTGGAGGAAAAATTCAACGATTGTGAGAAGGCACTCCTGGCAACGGTGTGGGCATTGAAGAATTACCGCCCGTTTATCCAGGGGGAACACATCATAGTGGAGACTCCACACCAGCCTCTGCAATATCTCCAAAGTGACAGAATCCGGGCCGGAAATGTGAGTAATTCCCGAATTACTTCCTGGATTCTGTCAATGCAAGGCTTTCCTGTGGAGGTCAGATATGGCCAAAACAAGAAGAGTCCCCTCGCGCAAGGTCTGGCTGACTTGCATGATTGCGCCAGAGAAAACTGTCTCGAGGACGAAAGTCTAAAAATAAAGGACAACATGGAGGCATACCTTAATTCCCCCCACAAAGTCTTTGAAGAAGACAAGTGTGAGGGAATGCCCACCGTGTATGTGGGTGGATGCTCTTACCATGTTGACAACAACGGGGAGAAAGAACTGGTGGCCGGCGTAGGGAATGCATGGGTGAATGAGTCCCCAGAACCCTCCGCTGGATACAAAATTGGTCCCCGAAGTAGTCAGGTGGCAGAATTGATGGCTGTGCATCAGGCCATCCGCTCTGCTGTCCAGCATCACCTCCACGAACTGGTCATAATCACAGATTCGGATTATGTACGGAACGGGTTCGTGGAGCACCTGGTTAATTGGAAAACCAGAGGCATGTTATGTGCTAACAACAAACCCTTGAAACATGGGAAGTTGATCCAAAACATTGATGATCTGGTCACCTCGAATGAGATGACCATCTATTGGAAAAAGATCAAGGGTCATTCCAAAGTAGAGGGACCAGACAAAACTGGAAATGACTTAGCTGATCAGCTGGCCAAAACCGGGGCCATCCAAGGGGATCTAATTGAGATTGAGTCCCTGTTGGGGGAAATCCAGGTCACTGCTATCACTAGGTCCCAGACAAATGCTCACAACGACCTTTCAATTGCACAATGGAGCAAGGAGACCCCTGATGCTGATTTGATTACCGCTCAGAAGGGGGATCCAATTATTGGTAAATTTTACCAGCACCTTGAGGACCCTGAGAACTTTCCCCTGACGGATACCGATTACACTGGGAAAGAGGACCTAAGAGTGTTGATGAAATGTCCCAAAATGTTCCGGATCCAAGACGGTTTGTTGGTAAGGAAATCCAAAGCTGGCCACGATCAGTGGGTGGTTCCTACCTCATTCCGAAGCCTGATGTTAAGTCACGCCCATGATGCGGCCACCGCCGGTCATAGGGGGTTTCACACAACATTGGAAATCTTAAGAGAGGTTGCATACTGGCCACACATGGGGCAGGACCTCGACCAATACTTGAAGGGGTGTCTTGTGTGTGCACAATTTCAGCCATCATCCCTCACGCACCGGGCGCCTTTACAAAAGAGGGGAATGACACTGCCATGGTCAGATTTACAAATCGACTTCGTAGGCCCCGTGATTCGCTCGGCTAGGGGGAATAAGTACATGTTGACCGTCACATGCTTGTTTACCAAGTGGGTGGAATGTCTCCCAGCCCCAAATTGCAAGGCAGAAACTGCAGCTGCCTTGATGATTAACCACATCTTTTCCCGTTTTGGTCTACCTCAAAGGATTGAGTCAGACAGAGGTAGCCACTTCACCAGTGAGGTAATGACAAAGATGTGGGAGATACTGGGGGTCAAGAGAAAGCTGCATATTGCTTACCGGCCAGCTTCTTCTGGGGCAGTAGAGAGATATAACCGGACAATTGTGAGCATATTAAAGAAGTTTGTGGCAGATTCTGGGCCAAGTCGGGATATCCGATTACCTCTGGTCCTAATGGCTATCAGATCTACCCCTTCATCTGCAACCAAAATGTCACCATTTGAGTTGATGACTGGGCGCAAGATGGTGCTTCCTCAGCATTTGCTCTATAGGACCCAAGAGCAGACACTGATAAATGCCTCCACTACTCATGAGTATGTAGAGAATTTAAGGAAACACCTTCAACATGCTTTTGCTTATGCTCAGCGGAATCTAGAAAGATCGGCTGATAGCATGAAGACCCATTATGACCTGAAAACTTCCAGGAAGGAATATCAGGTGGGAGACCGGGTCTATCTATACAACTTCCAAAGGAACCAGGCCAAGCAGCGCAAATTTTTGCCTACATGGAAGGGACCCTTTGAGATCGTCGATAAGATCTCCCCTGTGGCCTACAAGATCCGCATCCCCAAAGGCGGTTCGGCAGAGGGGGAAGACAAGTGGGTCCACATAAACCAGTTGAAATGTTGCCATCCCAGGCACACTCTGCAACAACTGGAGGAATCCTCTGGAATCCTAGCAGGCACTGTCTCAGACTAATTCAGTTCCAACCATAAAACATACCACATCTAGTCTCTAAAATATTGTGATTTGCATGAAACTGTCTCTTAGTTATACTGTTTTTTTTTTCTCAAAATAAGAATGTAATGTTTCGTTATGATAAAATGCATATGCTGCCCCACTACCTCAACAGTGGTGGAAAAACGTCTATGAGTAGATATTGCCGCTTTTGCTTTATCATCCTAGGAGAGATGAAACCATGAAGGATGACCAAGAAGAACGATCCGGAGACCGGGAGCAAAGACACAACGGGCCCGGGGTACCGCCCAATCTTCCCATCAGGACCGGCGAGGAGAACTGATCGATCTGACCGGATGGAGAAGAAGATGCTGAACTGTGCCATCTACAGAAGAGGAAGAAGATTATGCGGACAGACCGGTGCGTGGGTCAAAACCCTTGGGCACGCGACTCCCCATCGACCCAAACTCAAAGTGCAGTCACGTGGGGGGGCTTGTAGGGTGTCCTGACCCACGTTTAAGCTACCCTGCTACAACATTTGGTGCTGTGGGCTTAGGAAATTCAAAATGGCAGAAAACCCACATGTGCGCCGAAATCCAGGAAAGCTGCGCAGTTTGTGCGCCCACCAAAATGGTTGCCTCACTTGCCACCCACCAGTGCGAGAATGAAAGGCCGGGTTGCCATGAGGGAAATGGGTTGCCAAAGGAAAAACAGTAGCGCCGGTTAGCTTCAAAGCGCTTTAAAACCACCATTGGACTACCCGCACAGTAGTCTGAAACCATTGGGAATGGCAATGCTGATTGCCAAATGCAACCTAGAATTGTGGGGAATTCATTTCTTAAATCCCAAAAATGGGTGCAGTACCAGTACTCACCACTATCCAAAAGCCGGCGTTTTAAAACCACTCTGTGTGTTTTTCTGAAGGCAAGCCAAATGCCTATTTCAAACCTTGCAACATGTGCAAAATATTTACTGAACACCAGCAGACATTGGCAGAATGGAGTTTTGTGTGCCTACAAAATCTGGGAAATGAAGAGCCCAAAAACAATGCTTATAATAAAAATGCTATGGAGTCAGCAGCTTAAGCCTAACTACAACTGGATTTAAAACCACCAAAATCGAAAATGTTAAATTAAATGAGTGACCTATGTTTGGTGTCACATGCCTTTGTAACTGTTGAAATGTCATAGTTTTGCGCTTAGAATCAGCATTCTAGCTGCATGTGTAAAATTACAAGTTATTTTAAAAGCAACAAAAAGTTAGCTGAAGGTCTGGCTTAAGGAACTTGATTTTGCCTAGCAACTACCCATCAGCAGTGAAACTTGAGTCACCACTGTGTTCCCAGGCCAACCTTCCTTTTGCTGCCCAGGCTAAGGATATGCCATCTATCTGATAATTGAATTTCCTGTGCTCTGCCAGAGAGTGAACAAAGCCCTCTCCACTCAGGCAAAGGTTTTTTATTACAGACGTCGTAAAAAGTGGCTTCCTCCTGGAGAAGCTGGGAGGAGCACTGCCTGTGAGAAGCAAGCTGGCTTGGCAGAAACTGGAAAGACTGGTTTCTGTACCATGTGACCTGAAAAGACACACCCCTGCAGCAAGGATATGGTTTTATAAAAAGGGGGATAATTCATAGAGCGGACATGTGAAAATTTTATAAATGATACCATAATTCTTGTGATTTTTCTGCCCACAGTTTAAGACGTGGTAGGAACCGGTGGTATGTTCAGGGGGGTTTTAGCGGAAAAGTGGATATTACTCTAAATGTGTGCATGTTAAAAATCTGAAACTTCATCAGTTAATGTCCCTACCCCCTGCACACATGTATGTAAAGTTGGGTCCATGTCGGAAATTGGAAAAGCAGTTAAAAAGTCAATTATGTACACTCTTTGAATGCAAGCTCCGAGAATGAGCAGATTTGGACATAGACATGGCTAAATTCAGCCACACCATGTATATGTAATTTTAAACAAATGTGTACCTGTGCAAATATGTTTTTAGGTCAGATATAGATTGTGTGTAAAGTTGACAGGGGTGGGTTCTCTGTATCATAAACAGACCTCATCCTGATGACACTTCATTTCATTCCCCCAATCAAGTAAGAAATGGAAGTTTGACCAATTAGAAGCTGAGAGAGAGGTAGGGTCAGTGATGCTAGAACACACCCACATTCTAAACACATAAAAGCAGACAGTCAGGACACATAGAGACCTTCAAAATCCATCTGCCGCTGAAAGCTCTGCCGGAAAAATCCATACTTACCTCCATCAAACTCCAGAAAGCCAAACTAGAGACTTCAATCTATCCAGAGCAGAGAGACCCAAAGAACCGGTGCCTAGCAGAGACCAGACCCCTGTGAGCAGTTCCAGAGGCCAGGCGCTGTGAGCAGAACCCGGAAAGACCTGACCAGACTGAAGTCCGTGACCAAGTCGCTTTCCTGTTCAAAATCTCTTGTGAGTACTTAGCAAAACTCAGAACACATCTCTTAGTTTAAATTCATCTAATTCAATCTATTTAACCTAAGTAGAACTGCCTCCTAGCTGTCACCTGTCATTCTAGCTGCAAAAAAAATTTGTCACTTGTCATTTTGAAAAAGTGTGCGTTTAAAATTTACAAAACCAAAAACGACCTTTACTAAATTACTCATATCTCCGCAACCGTTTGGGCTAGAGACTTGCAATAACTTTCATTTGGAAGCTGAGATCCCAGGCTTTTCTAGGACCCCAAAACGGTAGAGATAGTCCTTGCGGTTCCTTTGTAATAGCGCTCGGCGCATCCGCGAATTTTACCGCGATTTGCAATTTCTTCACATGTAAAAACTGCTGCTGTTTGCTTTCCATTTGCCAGAAATTCGTTTGACCTGCTAACTATCCCTGCATCATTGCTAGTGTGAGCCTGGACTAATATTAACTAGATACCACTCACCCTGAACCTCTAATAGGGAATTAAAAGCGCTTAGCATATTTCTCATCCATTGCTAGCACATATCAAAGCATTTGGGCCTGTGTTTTCAAAACTCCTATCTGTTTTCTGTTGTCTAAGCTTGCTGGATTGAACTGATTACATTGATTGCATTTCTGAGAACTGTGTGCTTTCCTCCCATTCCCTTGCATTGCATAAAGAGGGGGGGAGTGAATAGCCAGAGAAAAGTGATTACATTGTTTGGTTGAAATCATATTGAGTATTTTCTGTACTGCATTCATTGAATATTGCATCCACCTGAGCTTACATAAAGCATCCTCTACCACATTATACTTTTGTTCCTATTTACCAGTGTGTTGCCTTATCCATTCATGTCAACTCATTAGTGATTATAAGAAGAGTGCTAGTGCCAGATTCTCCGTTGTTGATCTTTATCATATCAGATTAAGTGTGCTATTCAATTATTAATTTATTATAAAGTGGGATATATATACCTATTGTTTAAATTATCAAATAAACCTTTTAACTTGCAAAACAGAACTACTTCTTGGCTCAGTGGGGTCAGGGGGATTCCAAGAGAGGGGTGTTATATAAGGGTAGTCATCCAGAACGCATGAACTGGACCTAAAGATATTCAATAAGGGTTTTCATTCAGTCTTCTAGACTAGGCGTTAACTTAGCTGTAGTGCTGAATTGAATCCTCTTACATGGGGCAGAACATTGTCTTCATAAAGTTAAACAGAGTGGAGTCACTGATTTAAAAGCTTATCTTCTACTGAAAATGGAAAAGTGGCCTTTGAGAGAAGGGAGATTTTGCCTAGCATAGTGGTGAAAGAAAAAAGGGTTTCAAATGTAAATAAAAAGGGTTTGTTCTGAAAAGCTTGTTATGTTATAAAACTGCCAGCATTGCTAGGAGTGCAGCACCAGTCAAAATTATTTTTACATGCAATTTAGTTGTACAAAACTGCTTGAATTTCCAAGTGCGCAGTGAGATTAAAAAGACAGTGTTGTATGTGTGAAATTGTTTTTGCCAAGAGAGAAGTCTGGTATATTATTTAAATTAAACTTCATATGAAGTAGAGTGTCTAGCTCTTGGTCTTGTCATGTTTCAAGGTGCTACATGCGATTAAAAGTGAAACCCAGGCAAGTGTTTCAACTGTCCCGGTTGTGGGGCTAACAAGAGTTGGTGATATGTATTATCCTGGACCGACTAGTGTTTTCAATTTGTGTAAAAAAGAATTATTAAGAAAGAAAAGAATTTGGGCCACAGAGTGAGGTGGCATGATCTGTGATTTTGTGTATATTCATTTTCCTATTCTGTAATAAATATATATTCTTTCTATACACCGGCCTGGTTCTTGGCTTATCTGTGGCACAGGGATGAGGGACCTACGTGGTTTTATATGAATCACAGACAGGGCTAGATTGAACTAAAAAATAAATATTGGCATAGTGCTTTTGATTGGGGAGGGAAAGAATTCCCTGCATGGATGGTTGCTGGACAACTATCCCTTAAAAGTGTTTAGATTGAGTTGTTGGGGCATTTGGAGGGATGGCTGAGCAGGTTTCAGTGTGTACAGGCTTGCTGATTCCTTGAGGCTGATATGACACATTACTGTCAGGTGGGAAGGGGAGCTGTGAGAGCACACCACTGAGGTGTAATAAAATAGTAGAGTCTCAGGGAACGACCACAGGGGGTGGCAGGTGAACTGGTGGGTTGTAATGGGGAGGAGTAGGTAGGAGTATTGAAACGATGTATTAGTAAGATTATCTTTGCAAGGCAACGGAGCAAGTTTGGGGCAATGTCTGAGCTTTAACACTTCACATTTAAAGCCGGGTCTGTGGTTTATTGAGCAGTACCACCCAACCAACAGCAACGCCATTTGGCCAACTGCCGGAATTATTCCAGATGGATGGAATGCAGCTTTCAATTAGTTATCTGTTACCTCAGTGCTTGCTGAAGACCCCCATGTGCAAAAATAAATAGTCCAACCCACAGACCACACACACACCCTGCAGCACTGTGTCAACAAACCCGAAATAATACAGCTTTATTTAGCAGCAGCAGACACTGCAGCAGTATTTCAAAGGTAACGGCTTCTTTGTGAAATAATGAAAGTTATAGCCACAGTGTGCACGCGCCGCGGAGAGCGAAGCTAGGTGGCTGAAGCACAGCGCTAAGGGTTTCGAAGAATGCCCGGGGTCCGGTGATTTGTGGGATAAACTATGCAATTATATTCTCTTTACTGCCAGGGCGAAATCTCATTGACTCAAGAACAAGCTGGGGGAACCCGAGCCGCAACTCCATGTGTTTCTCATTTGCAAATTCGGCAATTTTTCAAGGAAAGCTGTTGCGCTTTGTCTCTGATCTATTCTCAAAATACGGAAGTGCTGCGAGCGTGGCCACCTGCAATAACAGATTACTGTTCCCTCCCCTCCCCCCCCCGAATCTTGCCGCGCACCTATGGTGTGGAGGCGTAAAGCTCCACTAAGAAACCTTTCTGTTATTCCTCCGCAAAGACAGAAATGATCCCGAAGTAAAGCGGTTTTTCAGCAGCTTTCCTGCTCCCAACTGCAGCGGGCATCAAAGTCTAATGAAAACCTGTTTGCGGACACTGGCCCCGCTCCAAGGTACACTATTGCCATACTCCAGACCCCCTGGGACATGACTCATATAAAAAACACCAGGCTGTCATCAGATGGCTGGTGGCTTCAATAAATCACATTCGCTTTGAAAATGGAGGCATACCAACTTTTTATTAGGTGAAACTTTGGCATTTCTTGCAGCCAACTTGCGCGTATATATTTTTATTACTCACTGCAGTTTCAAAGTATGCCACCAATCAGAGGCCAAACGAGAAAATATTGCAAGCTATATGTTTTACTGGGTGGTAGTAGGAACTGCATAAAAAAATACACTAAATATTATGCTTTGCAGCAGAAGGTGAGAGATTAGTGACTCCGGCGAACACACGTCTCTCTTTGTTTTAAGTTTAAACGTGATTGTGAGTTTTAGGTTAACATGACCAGGATGTGATGAGGAGGAAAGGAAGGTAGCATGTCCCTGTGTGTTATAGCCGTCGCCACATGCGCATTACTCATCTCGATAACCTGTGTCTTTCCCAGGCAGAAGGGGGATTGGTTCTTTGCACCATGTCAGAGGCCGGTGCAGCGTCAAATGGTGCTGCACACATCGGCACTGCCAGCACGCCATGCACAGACCGCGGAAGGAGCAAGGCATTAACGGATCATCAGTGTTGCAGTCTATGGTCATGCAGCTGAGGCCTTCAATGAATATGCGGAACCTTGGGGCAAGCATGGCTCCTGCATGTTTACTGGTGGCACGGTTCCATGCAGCATGCATGAGGCCGGGTAGGAAGACTTTGGCTACTCTTCCTGATGAGGCAGAGGTGAAATAATTGCAATATGCCACGGGTCTTCAACATCCCTTGGCTCTCCTGATGTTATGGACTACAACTGCCATTGGCCTTAGCCAGCATAGTCAATGGACAGAGTTCATGGGAGCTGTAGTCCAAACCATCTGTAGGGTTGCAGGCTGCAGATCTCTGCGATAGTTCTTAAGATGCTGTCACAGTTATGGCAATATATTGCACAGGGGTGTTCTGAGTGACATCTGATAGAAAACTAGAGAGAGGTCCCCAGGTGAAATGAACTGTGTTAATAATGATAGGTGCCCATTTGAAGTTTTATTTGAAGTATGTAACCCTTGGCGCACCTTTTCTATAGCCCATGTTGTCGCGTAGATGGAAGAGCGGCAGGGTGGATCGGGTGGGCATGACGGAACATTAGACAACCTATGACAACAGAAAACACACAGGAGGACATTTCACAAGTGTGTGTAAATTGCATGGAGGTGACAACTTACATTTGAACTGGCACTCAAACAGGTCCCCTATGTGCCATTTTTATCACTTGCACTATGAAGTGCAAAAAAGAAATTGTGAAAAGCAGGAGTAGTCCCCCGTATTTCTTCTTTTTGCACTTCGTAGGGTAAATTAAGTAAATACCACCTGCTATTGAAGCATGGCAGCTGTCATTTACAATGAATTCCTATGGAATCTGCCTGTTTTTTGCAGGTGTAAAAAACAGACGGATTCCGCTGGAATTATGAATTGAATTTGAGTAATGGTTACTTGCTGCACATACACTAATAATATGGAAGTGCTTATCTGCACTTTCAACAGTGAGAAACTACCAGAGCCACTTAATGAACATTTTTATATCTAATGACTGAGGAAATATTAGCGCCTGACCCTTAAGTCAGTAAGCAAAATTATGGTGCTAATTAGGTAAACAATTTGGTAATGCTCTCACATTTGGAAAATTCAAATTGAAGCTACAGCATGAATGATTGTAATCTTTGGTCCAACCAAAATTAAATTGAATCAACATTTTAATTTGTGATGGCCCTCACCTAGACATGCTTCCTTCACAGTGAGCTTCATCAGGACTGGAGCAGTCATTATCAATAATTGAAATCATTTATCTAACTTGCTGAAGACTTTTCTTGTTATATTCATTAATACATGATTACCAAACATTAGCAGAACAAAAACCAGGAATGAAAGCAAATTGCAACCAAATGCCAATCAATCAAACAAACATACATTAAAACTATAAATGCAAAAACGAAAACGAATCATGAGAAAGATAAAAAAAAAACAAGAGAGAGAGTAAATTCAAGTTAAGGTGGTATTAAACTTTAAGTCATTGAGAATAATACCATGCATTTATGGAGTTAGAATTTGGAACAGGCTAGGCCTCGTCCAACATAAATTGTTCTCGGTGGAATTGTTATCAGTGAAGTGGTTAAAGTATCATGGTTGATATGAACCGTAATCATGTGGATTTCGTTTAGAGACTATAATAGTATGCATAAATCATTAAAGATGCAAGAAAAGTTCTATGTGAGCCTTGCCAAATGAATCCATTTAGCAACTCCCATTGCTCCTTGGCAGTCGTGGTACAGTTGTGAAATGGATGTATGCTCTCGCTATGTCCTTTCGCCCACTTCTCCATTCCTGTCCTGCATTTTTGGGGGATACTCCTGGATCCTACAACCATTCTTTCTTGCAATCACTACCCACCATGCCATGCAATTTTCCCACTGGCTTAATCCAGGCAAAACCCCAGGAATCCCTGGCCCTCCGCCCCAATGACCTTGCCTTCTTTCTGCCTTTCCTATTCCAGATTCTGTTAGGAATCTGTTGGTAATCCTCTATTTTTCCAAGATATAATCTTCCATATTGCAGCAACTGAGTTTAGCTCGTAAAAATTCCCCTGTTGCAAAATTACAAATTGTATCGTACTTGGAACAGATTTTAGCGTGCACGACTGCATGAACTGCTGTCGTTTTTTTAATGTAAATTCTCATTGATATTGTATTGATTTTTGAAGAGACCTCCAAGTCTAAAAATATTGCTCCTTCCTACCGCAGTGAGATGCTGTTTTTGAGATAGTGGTGGTCCGTATATAATCAAAACCGAATTTCAAAACTGCCCATGAAGACATTAGCCAGAAATGGCAAATCCTTAAAGAGCAGGTGGTTTGGTTCAAATATTGGCCATTGAAGAGAAAAACATTTTTTCATACTAAACGTCAACATTTCAACAATCATATTGATATTATTTAAATAGGGCATTGATTTATCCTGAAAGAAAAACTCCAATGCTTGCAGAGCCAATTATTGATCTGTGGAAGTTTATAATGCATTAGCATCATTAATCACTAAAATATGTCCCTCTTTCCATTTCAAATGTTGTAGTTTTTTCAAGATGTGGGTGGTATCTCTAGAATATGAACCTTACTGATGAACCATTAGTTGAAGAAATGTATCTATTCATTCAGACATTGTTCAGTTAGCCATCAGTTTCTGCTGACAGTTAGTCTGGCTGATGGTAATCCTTGAAATTGCTTGCGTACCTAACTGAGAAAAAACATAATGGGTGCTCTCAGGTGTTCAGCTGTGTGAAAGGTTTTTCATCATCTGTAAAGATGTCTGCTTGGTACTGGTGGTCAATTTTGAAAAAGTATGTTTTCACTTTCCTCTATTTGCTCCTGTCTTTCTGGATTACAGGACCTAGCAGTGGAAAGACGTTGTTCAGCAAGTTAAGATCATCGTTTCTATTTACAACTACAATATTTACCCATTCGTCAAGTGGTTTATAGAGGAGAGGTAAAGGTATGCTAAAATGGTACTCCCATTTTGTGCCCCTCTATGTCTCCAAATATCATGAACATGCCACAGAGACAAAAACAAAGTTTTGAAGGCAGGAGTAATATGTTTATGGCTATTTTTAGCACCTTTTGTGTCTGCGGGCACTTGGAAAATAAGCCCCATTGGTGCCCATCTGCCACTTTCATTTCTTTTCACACTCCTTCCATCTACACATCGCTGGAGGACGAACAACTTCAGTATTCTCCTGCTGTGAGGTCATGACAGTGGAATTTGAATTTAACTTTCCTCTGGAGTGATGTGAAGGCAGTAGATACATTTAAAACATTTTCATAAGCTAATTTCTTCCTAAGTGAGGAATACACAACATGTTATTTCATCCCTGAAAATAACTATGGTGGATATGAGCTCATCAGTGTGTTTGGAGCCGGAGGTGAACTTCTCAGATTGTTCTGAATCAGCTATATGGAGTGGGGGGTTATGGGAAGACATATGGCAGTGGGTAATGCCAGGGTAATGTGCACAAGATCACACAGTGAGTAATACGTATACGACAACATGCACTCAGGAACCAAGAAACATGTATGCGAAACACCAGTATGTGCAAGTGGAGCACAATACAAATATATGTGAAGAAGTGTGGGGGCAAGCTCCTTATGATTACAAAGAAAGTCGGGAAGCTCCTCACCGACAATAGTTGTTACAGATACTTTCAGTGCTAAGCCTACATACAGGACAAGCAATGACAGGATCTGTGAGCTAACACCCATGATGGTATTATATAAAGTAACTTAAAGACAATACTCATGAGGGTGAGAAACACAACCTGCAATGTCAGCAAAGCCCACACACCCTGCTGATCAAACGGACCCAGAAAGGCTATACCACCAAAGGGAGGGTCATTTAATACATACGATTTCTGACAAGGGACAAGTCGGAATAGTGCTTACAGAATAGTGAGGAAACCATAGGAATTCATACAGGAGCTGGATGCAACAGCACACTTCACCTAACAATACATAGGGAAGAAAGAGAGAAGTGCAATGGAAACCCAGGAACAGGCTCCAAGAGAAGGTAAAGCAACAGGAGCAGGCAAAAACAAAAGTAAAACAGCAAAACCTCCACCATCCACACCCAGTAAAGGAAAGGAAAAGGCTGCAAATAAGAAATCTCTCAACAAAGGGTGTCTAAAGGATGAAGGTTATATTGCATAGCAAGGCAAATTCAAAGGAACGAAGAACACAGACAAGCTGGGCTGCACAGGAAAAGGAAGGCACCGGAAAGTGCTGACTGCAAAACACTGAAAGGGAATCCAAGAAGCAGAAAAATAAAATAAGCAAACTAAATTCGAAATCTAGTGATCCAGGAACAAGAAATGAGAAACTAAGAACTAGACACTAAGCATAAGAACCAGGAACAAGGGACTAGTCACAAACAGGAACAATGACCAACACTGGACTGAAGCAAACAGAGAATTTAAAAGCTGGTTACCGAGATCACGCCTCAGGTGTGCTGTTTGCTAGCACCTGCCAGCTATCCTCCACCCAACCTTGTCCTGCAAGGGTGGAGATGAAGCAGTGGGCCAGGCATTCTGGGAATCCTAGTCCTTTGATTAAAGCAGCATACTGGCTGCCAGAAACCTGCAAAGGATCTGTAAGGGAAGTGAAATTAAAATTATGGACTCAGAGCTCCCAAATCATGACAGTACTGTCTACTAAGGTTCGGAAGGAAAGTTCAATAGGGAATAAACCCCAAATCAAGCCCCCAAGTCGTGGAAATGAGAGCTAAGGGAGTGCAAAGTGATATTGGGTCAAACCTGAGTTGTGAGAAATGTACATTTTTGGATCCGGATTAGTGATGTCTGCCAGGAAACACATTTACACTAACACAAACTCAGTTTGAGCTGGCACAGTTATTTTGAGAATTGGTTCCTTCATGTTTATTAACAAACTTCTGACCAGAAGAAGCAACTATCTGTCATGTTCGGGACATCCGCATCGTTATGTTTGAGGTGAGGCTAGGATGGGAGGGAAAGGAAGTGATGGAATGAGGCAGGAAGCCTCAGGGGGAAAAGTCAGTGTTGAATAAAGTTGAGTGGATGCCGGTAATCACCATGTGGGCCTCCTTTTTATTTACGCGCAGAGCACAATGGCATCTCCATATATTTGCAGCCGCCATCTCTGGACTATGAAAGCACATCTTCCATGCCACCATGCAGGAGAGAGACAAAACATTGGACAATTTTGTCATGAGACTCCGTATCCGCTTCAACCACTGTGCATTCCACCGCTATTCGAATGAGAAGCACTGCGCTCTCAAGTCATAGCAGGATGTGAAACCCCCGAAGTCAAGAACAAATTGCTCCAAAAACAGCAGACTCTAGACGAGATTTTGACCATGGCGGCGAACTGACTCTGCCATATCACAGCAAGTTGTCAACTTGGGCAGAGTGAAAATATCATCATCGCCGAGAGACCAGGACGCAGTCAAGAAGTTAACGCCGGCACCTTAAGACAACACCAAGAGCACCAACAAAACATGTTTCTGGTGCAACTACGAGTCCCCCCATGAGGGCACGTGCCCTGCCGTTGGCCAAAAATGAGCTGCCTGTGGGGGCGATGACCACTTCAGGGCTGTATGCAGAAACACCCCCATGCCAGCGCCCTAATGAACCTCACCCCGGAGCCGAAGATCCAATGCTGGAGAAGAGGGACCTACAGAACTAGACGAAACCTACGGTACGTGGAAGTAAGATCTCATTCAGGGAGTGAATCTTCATCAACTCCGGATGATCAGCAGAAGAAGGATTACGTGGGGGCACAGGGAAACCAGATCACCAAGGAACACAGTCCCAACTTGGTCCTACAAGTAACAGACACCCCAACTGAATTCCTGATTGACACCGGCGTAATGGTGAACGTCATGAGTGAGGAAGCATACAACCTCCTCCGGTACCTGCCCAGGCTGAAACCATCTATGGAGGACCTATTCCCTTATGGATCCAACACACCATTGCCGGGAAAGGGAATGTTCACGACAGGCTGCGCGCACAAGTCCCATACAGGCCTGCAACCAGCTACACGTGCTCTCCAACAAAACCAACAGTGGGTGTATTTTAAGTTTCTGAATGGCCATCGACATGGGTCTTGTCCACATTCTATACCGCATGATGGGCCAAAAATACCTAGCGCCAGACGCTGACATTGTAAAGGCATTCCCCAGACCCTTCAAAGGCCTTGGTAAACTACAGAACTGCCAAGTACAACTTCACATCGACCCAACGATCAAGCCCATTGCAAAGCACTATTGTGGCATTCCCATAAACATCCAGAAGCAAGTGGAAGAGGAAATCAGGTGCATACTGGATCTTAACATCATTGAACCAGCAATTGGACCCACTCTGTGGGTCTCGCCAATTGTACATTCCCAAAGAAATTAGCTAAAGGGTTCATTCGCCTTTGTATGGACATGCGCCGACCGAACGTAGCCATACAGCGTTAAAGCCACCAGGCCCCTAAAATCACAAACATGATCCACCTCCTGAATGGGGCCACTGTGTTCTGCAAGCTGGACCTCAAAAAGGGCTATCACCAGCTGGAACTTGTCCAGGAGTCATGCTACATCACCATGTTTGTGACTCATATGGGGCTATAACTCTACAAACAGCTAAACATCGGGATATCCTCAACACTAGGAATTTTCAAAGAGGCGATCCATTAAGCATGTGCTAAACTCCCTTGTTATAGCGATGACATTTCGGTATTTGGCAAAACACCCCAGGAACATGATGACATACTGCACCGAGTCTGCATGGCACTGGAGGCAGCCCAAGTGACTCCCAACAAGGACACGTGCGAGCCAGGAAACGATCACTGACATTTCCTGGGCACATATTTTCTGATCAAGGTATGTGCCCCAAACCAGACAAGGTAGCAGCCCTAAAAGGGGCCCCTCATCCAATGAACTTGTCGGACCTGAGGTCATTCTTGCGTCTCACGAGTTACTGTTCCCACTATCTGGAGAACTATGCCACAATGAGTGCCAAACTCCACAAGCTGACAAGAGACAACCACAAATTCATCTGGTCTCCCAAGTGCAAATCCAGCTTTGAGACCATGTAGAGAAATATTGCAGCAGCCACTGACATGGCATATTTCAGTTCATCCAAAGAAATGGAGGTCACCGCCGACACCAGCCCGGTGGGCCTTGGTGCAGTGTTGGCTCAATACGACCCCAAGATCCTGCACATCAAAAGGGTTGTGTCCCACGCAAGTCGCATCCTGGCCACTACGGAACAGAAATACTTGCAGGCTGAGAAGGAGAGCCTGCCTGTCTTCTGGGCCTGCAAGCATTTTCATCTGTTCCTCTTTGGGATGTTTTTACAGTGGGCATGGACCAAAAGCCTGGTTGCCTCAATGCATTGCGAGTCGGGGCCTTCGGATCCAGGACTACAAGTTCACCATTTGCCAGATACCGGGAAGGACAAGAACCCAGCTCACTATCTGTCACGCCATCTGGAAGTGATCCAACAACCCAAGCATTCCATTGCAGATGCGTATTCAAGTGGCATGGCAAACGCTCCAACAAGAATCGCCAGCTGACGCATCCCTCACAATCGTAGCACAGTGAATCAGCAAAGGAAGAATGAAGCATGCCAAGGACATGGCCAAACATCTTGATGTCGTGTCTCAAGACATTGTCAAAAACATGTAGTTGGTGCAGGATGAGCTCATCGCTACGGAAGACCACGTTATCATGAAAGGGTGCAAGATTGTTCAACCCAAGTCTCTGCGCCTGCAGGTCATGGATCTGGCTCATGAGGGGTATCGGGGGTGGTGTCCATAAAGAAACTGCTAAGCCAAAAGATATGGTTACCAGGCCTGGCCAAGCTGGTTGAAGGAACCCTGACAAACTGTGCCATTTGCTCTGTAGTAGCACCACCTCCACGGCTAAATCCTCTGCAGATGTCCCCGCTGCCGGAGGTAATCTGGGAAGAGTTAGAGGTCAATTTATGTTGGCCCACTCTGTGATGGCATTTATGCTCTGGTGGTGATGCACAAGTATTCAAGATTCCCAGAGTTGCAGATTATATCATCCACGGCGGCGGAGGCTGTCATACCTGCCCTGGAACTCATACTGACAGCATACAGCAATCCAAAAGTCATTAATCAGACAACGTCCTGCCATTTATCAGCCTGGACTTTGCCAACTTTGTGCAGTATATGGGGTTCAAACATCGTAATATAACTCCTCTAAGGCCAACGGCCGAGGGTTTCATGGGGAATATCAAGAGGGCACTGTAAGTAGCCCATGTGTCTCACAAACCTTTTGAACAAGCATTATACCAACTCCTGAGAGACTACCGTGACACACCCCACAGCACCACTGGCAAATGCCCAGCAGATCTTATGTTCGGTAGGAGAATGAAAACTTGTCTACCTCAAGGTCCCCTCGATGTTGGGTCCGCATTTTCCAACCAAGAGATCAGGGAGAAGGACTTGAGAGAGAAAATGAAGATGAAGTTGGCAGCTGATACGAGAAGGGGTGCTCAAGAGAATGCGGTTGAAGTGGCAGACTGAGTGCTGCTATGCCAGACACAGCAATGGAAAAAAGATTCCAGGTTTGCACCAGGACACCTCACCATCACACAAGTGAAAGTCTCTATGATCTCTGCATAGGACGCTAATGGACAGAATATCACTTGACACATATCCCACTCCAGGCAATAAAGAGGAGACATGGACGAGCGTGATGGGCCCGAGGAGGAACCTGCGGAGTGCTGGCCGAGGGAGAGTTGAATGATTAAATGGAGGAATGTGGAGCTCAGCTCACCTGAGATGCAGTCCAGCTCTGACACGAGAAGGACGGCCCGTCAGGGCCAAGATCAAACCTGTGAAGAAATGAGCTAACATGTTGGCTATTTGTTTAAGAAGGGGAAAGGTGTCATGTTTGGGACATCCACATCGTTATATTTGAGGTGGAGCTAGGGCGGGGGCAAGAAAGGAAGTGACAGAACGCGGCAGGAAGCCTCAGGGGGAAAAGGCAGTGTTGAATAAAGTTAAGTTGATGCGGTTATCACCTTCTGGGCCTCCTTTCATTCGTGCATGCAGCGCACTGGTCTCACCATATATTTGCAGCCGCCAGCCCCGGATGCTGGATTCCGACACTATAAAGTACGTAAAAGGAACATGTTTAATGGAATAACTCTGCATAGAAATGAATATACACGTACATCAAGCATATGACATTGACTTGTATCTGAGAGTAGTTATCATCACACATAAATATACAAGCAAGAAATGTTGTGCAGGTACCCATTTTGCAACTCATAGAGAAAGAACTAGTCATGTGTGCAGACCAGGGAAAACGGTGGGAGGCTAGGAAGTCACCTTCTGATGCGAAGAGCCCTTCTCTGATTTGTAACATGACAAAATCTAGTTCCAGGCTGTGAAGATTGTGAAGAGTGTTTTTCTTTTAGGAGGAGTCCTATTCCCCCTCCTCTTTTCACATGCAGGAAATGTGGTTGCTGATGTTAATTTCCTTGTACAGCAGCGAAACTACTCTAAAAGAAAATTTACTTGCCTGGTACAAGGCCCTGTGATCTAGAAGGTACGCATGGATCGTATTGTATCCAATTCATTTATGCACATTTGAATGTACAACCACTTAGATGGCCTGCTCAGAAGATTGACAAACGGATCATACAAAACAGCAAGGTGCACTAACAGACCATAGCGTTAGTAGTTTTGTCTGGGCCCCTGGCATAGTGCAACTATGCAAGGAAAGACGTGATCGTAGCAAAGATCAAACACAGCAACAGCCCAGTGAGGAAGGATAAGAGGGGTCCAAGGAGACATTAATTATAGGAAAACTAACTTATACTTGTGTATCTCTGGTTGAGCAGTGCTGGCCTCCAGTCACAAGACAGCAGTTGCAATGCACATCCCCTTGTTCAGAAGGGATCATGTTTAATGCAGAGGTGAATGTCAATCCGAATGGCGACGAGGATGTAACCATTATTGGCCTGTGGAGAAGCAGAGAAATGGCTGGGTCTCCAAGCCAGATGGGGGAGGAGTGTGACAGCATGGGTCCGAGATCAGAGGAAGTGGTCGAAGGACACTATTGGAATGGGAACAATGCAGGATGAGAGCTGGGAGCCAGAGGGAGCTTTGGACTCCGCAGCACTGAAAAAGATCAGAAACCTGCAAATGAAAGACAGGACAGTGTGAGAGATGCTTAGTAAGGGTATTGCGGATCAGCTAGCAGAGGAGACGAGGCAGGAGAAAGCAGGAGTGTGTAATGGGAAAGATTCGTAGTAGGCAAGGCAGTGGAACATTCTGAATATGGAGGAGGAGAAAAAGGGATGAACCAAATGGGCCCTAGAAAGTGGCTGCTAAACAGAGTAATATGCAAGTAGTGGATGTGCTACATAGGGGAGGAGACAAAGCTCAATCTCCTCACTGCAGTACTGTAAAATCTCCTGGTGATGCATGGGTGGATGGACGGGAAATATTCCTGAAGTGGTCCACAATGAGGTTGAAGGGATTACCAGGAGTATGCTTAAAATGGCGTTATAATATTTGGCGAATCATGGGGAGAGGAGGCAGCAGTGAGCAATTCTGTGACTGAGGAGGTTTTTCAAGGTTGGGGAATCCAAACAGTGAGTAAATAGACATGAAAAATATGAGAAAAGGAGATTTGGTTTATTTATTTATTTATTTGGCATTTATATCAGTGCACAAAACCCTGAGACATCTAGACGGTAGTTACAGAAAGTTCATAACGAAAGGTGCAAAAGCACACATATGGGTTCCAGACAAGATAGGTGTGTCACTACAGACAGGCAAAGCCTCACCTCATGGTTTGGGGTACCTCGGGCATGTAGACAAGCATAAGAGAATAAATAGGTACACATTCATGTAAATGCACAATCCAGGAGAGCCACGCCTCATGGCTACATTGGGTGTACAGTGGGCATAATGGGTGGAATTCATGTAAGAGCCCATTCCAGGAAAGCCATGCCTCATGATACAGGGGGCTATATTGGGTGTACAGTAGGCATAATGGGCAGCATTCATGTAAATGCACTCCAAGAAAGACACACCTCATGGCTACATTGGGTGTACAGTGGGTATAATGAGTAGCATTCATGCAAACGCACATTCCAGGAAAGCCACACCTCAGTGTACGCGGTGGGCTACATTGGGTGCACAGTTGGCATAAAGGGCAACATACAAGTGGCAATACATTCCATTGAAGCCTCATCACAGGCTACGTAGGGGTGTATCATGCAATGGTGCTATAGGTTTTGACAGCACAGAGTAACAGCAGCGCAAGGAACATAATAGCTAGAATCACAGTACAGTGTGGTAGGTGTGAGAACTAACAACAGCATATTAGGTGGCATATTAGGTCATGGGCACATTCCTGGGAAAGCCACAGCAGGAGAGTGCTACATTGGGCGTTACAGCATATAAATAGAATCAGGCAGTGGGTTATGAATTAAGAAATAATCCCTGAGCCGGGGTGGGGGGGGTATTACCGAGTCAGGTAATTCCCCGGGCAGATAGTTACAGGCCCAAGCACAGCCCTTAAAGAAGGCCCCAGGGCATTACCTGACTTGGTAATGATTGCTATTAGTGCCCCAGCCCGTTGGACCGGAATACTAAAAGCAATTTTCCTGGTTGCGAGTTTGGCAATGAATAAAAAAAAATGCCTGCCAAGGATGGGAAAACGTAGTCTATTCTCCCTTTCCATAGTGGCCATTGGAAATAGTTAAAAAAGTAAACAAACAAAATGGCTGCAATGGAAAAGAGAAGGGCCTACATGTAGTCCCTTCTCCTTTCCATGATAGCATGTCACATATCCGGAGCGGACGTGCGGGAAACAGACTGTTTCCAGCGTGTCTGCTTCCAAAGAGGAGTCAAAAAAGAAGTAAGTGGAGGGAATGGGGTGGGGGAAAGGGAAATATGTGGAAGGGGAGCGAGGGGGGGAATGGGACTGGGGAGCGGAACACTTACGAGATTCCCTGGCGTGGGGAGATGGCAACTGCCAGCCCTAAGGAGGCTCAGGGTGGCTGGATTACCATCTGGTAGGCTTGGCGGCTGCCACACCCCGCTCGCCGGTTACTAATAAATTATAATACATTGTGGTTCATATGCTGATGGACTCTTGTACTAGCAAGGGTAAAGAGGGGGACAGTGAGAGGAGGAAGAGGATGGTGTCACATGCCAGAAGGTTTTGCTTTGGGCAGCAGCGAAAGAGGTAGGGATGGCAGAAATTGAATTAGAAGAACTGCCTAGTAAGAAGAATGTTAGCCAGGTCCATATGCGGCAATGCTGAAATGTAGCTACTTGAAGAATGAGTGCCTTGAAGTGAAACAACATTTTGGGTCATCCCTTGATATAATTAGTAGGTTTAGGAATAGCAAAGGTGGTATGAGATTTGACAAGGTATTATGATTGTCAAGGCAAGAGGCAGGTAGATCAGGAAGAAGATGAAGTGGGTCACCTCTGACACCACAATAAAGGGAGGAGAAATAACACTTTAGGCAAGCCAGAAAGAAGAAATGGAGTGAAACAGTCGATTAGAAAAGTGAGTACGAAATTATGGATGTCTTTCAAATAGATTTCAGCTCTGAAAAGAAAACTGAAACTGTGAGAGCAATATTGCACAATGGCAGAAACAAGAAGAGCTGACAGGTGATTTAACTTCCCTTAGAGCCACATGGGAAGTGCATGGCAACCATTAGAATGAGGACAGGTAGAAGGGTAAGACCTACACCCAAAGTAAATATTAAACAGAATATGTATACACAGTTTACAGAGGTAAAAGAAGACAAGAAAGGCCAAATGAAGGGATCAGAATATGAAAGTATAGTTATGGTGCCACTGGAAATGAAAAATCAGTTAGTAATCAAAGCGGCTGAGCCCTGACCATTTAAGATGTCACCTCCATCATTTCATGCAGGAAAGGATATGGGAAGTTGTGGAAGTAATGGCTAGACACTCTAGAGAAATAGTGGATTGTCAGACATGTTACATTCTATAAGGCTAAGATTAACAGGATAATTCATAGAATTTCGCGCAAAAGTGGCGCACGCGGCTGGCGCACAGTGTGCGCGTGCAAATGTCTGCGCCAGCCGCGTGCGCTAAAATCGATTTCCGCACACAGCATATTCATGGATTTTAGCCTCCAAAACCAGCCGTGGCGCAGAGTGGCGCAGCGACCCTGCAGCAGCACCAGTTACGCCCCCAAGAACGCCATCGCGCAAGGAAAAGCCATCAAAATTCCTAATTCAGCGCAAAGGGCTGCGCTAACCCTGGACCAGTTTACAGGGCTGCCAAACAGCAAACGCCAAGCGGCGAATGTGTATAACTGGGGTGCACGTGAAGTTTCACACGCGAAAGGGCCTGTGCGAGTGGGGTACATGTGTTACTGGGGTTTGCGGGAAGTTTCACACATGATTTCAGCAGGGTTCGTGTATTACAGGGTTCGTGGGAAGTTTCACACGCGAAAGGGCCTGTGCGAGTGGGGTATGTGTATTACGAAGGTGCGTGCGAAGTTTCACACGCGATTGGGCTGGGTACGTGTATTTCAGGGGTGCGCGGGAAGTTTCACACGCAAATGGCCTGGGTACGTGTATTTCAGGGGTGCGCGGGAAGTTTCACACGCGATTGGCCTGTGCATGTGTATTTCAGGGGTGCGCAGGAAGTTTCACATGCGATTGGCCTGGGTACGTGTATTTCGGGGGTGCGCGGGAAGTTTCACAGGCGATTGGGCCTGGGTACGTGTATTTCAGGGGTGCGCGGGAAGTTTCACACGCGATTGGGCCTGGTACGTGTATTTCAGGGGTGCGTGGGAAGTTTCACACGCAATTGGTTTGGGTACGTGTATTTCGGGGGTGCGTGGGAAGTTTCACACGCGATTGGGCTTGGTACATGTATTTCAGGGGTGCGCGGGAAGTTTCACATGCGATTGGGCTGGGTACGTGTATTTCAGGGGTGTGCAGGAAGTTTCACACGTGATTGGCCTGGGTACGTGTATTTCAGGGGTGCGCAGGAAGTTTCACACGCGAATGGCCTGGGTACGTGTATTTCAGGGCTGCGCTGGAAGTTTCACATGCGATTGCCTTGGTACGTGTATTTCAGGGGTGCGCGGGAAGTTTCACACGCGATTGGAGTAGGGTACGTGTTTTACCAGGCTGCGCATGAAGTTTCACACGCGATTTTGCTGTCAGAGCAGGGAATGCATATTTCGGGGGTGCGCGGGGAGTCCTACACGTGAATTGGCAGTGTGGGTCCTCCCAGGTTTCCCCTCTACCCCCTCCACGGCACCTGCAGGCAGCCCACACCACAGGGGACTACCCCGCACCCCTGGTCATGTCCTGCAGGCAGCACATCCACCATGGGCATGCCCCCCAGCCAAGCCACATCTCACGTTGCAATATGATCACCAACTCATGTCTACCAGCACCCCCAACCCCCAGCAGTGCAGGGCACCTGCCAGCAGGCCCCCACACATGTCCCCCAGCACCCCCACACCCCAGCAGTCAGGGGCACCTGCCAGCAGGCCCCCACACATGTCCCCCAGCACCCCACCCCCAGCAGTCAGGGGCACCTGCCAGCAGACCCCCACACATGTCCCCCTGCACCCTCACCCCCCAGCAGTCAGGGGCACCTGCCAGCAGGCCCCCACACATCTCCCACACATGTCCCCCTGCACCCCCACCCCCAGCAGTCAGGGGCACCTGCCAGCAGGCCCCCACACATGTCCCACTCATGTCCCCTTGCACCCCCACCCCCCAGCAGTGCAGGGCACCTGCCAGCAGGCCCCCTGCCAGCAGTCCCCCACTCATGTCCCCTTGCACCCCCACCCCCCAGCAGTGCAAGGCACCTGCCAGCAGGCCCCCACTCATGTCGCACTCATGTCCCCTTGCACCCCCACCCCCCAGCAGTGCAGGGCACCTGCCAGCAGGCCCCCACTCATGTCCCCCTGCCCCCAGGTCATGACGATCCTCAATCATGGCCCTTATGGCCAACCTCCCCAGCCCAAAGACCCAACCAAGTATTGCATCCACCCACATAGAAAAGGCATTTACATGATACAACCCCAATGGCAAGTATGTAAATGAACACATGTCCGTCACACACACACACAATGGTTGCAAGTGAATGTGAAAACCCATATCATGACATGCATGAAACCAATGAGATAATACCACACATCGAAGTATGAAGAAAAAAATGTATTAAAAGCAACATGAATGGAAATAAAATCAAACAAACAACAATGGGAATAAAAAAGAAAAGCTGCATATCCGTAAAATAATGAAAAACAAGAAATCATAATCCAAAGGAAAGGTGTCCAAAGTCACAGTCCAACAAAGCAAATCCAAGGGAAAACCATTGCTCCATGGGGAAATCCAAAAAAAAGAGATGAATCCAATAGTGAACTATATACAGATGAACAATCCAGGGTCCATGATCCCAACTGAAGAAATGAAACCTATCAAAAATACTACCTAATGAAAAACTATATACAGAAACGTGGTGCATTGTCCAAGCGCAACCAAAATAAAGAAAAAACCAAAGGAAACCTAACACTATCTAACTATTTACAAGGGCAGCGGGCTAGTCCGACGGCTCACTTTTGGATGTCCCGGGCCAGGGCATCATCGAACTCCTGCTCAATGTCCCGGAGGCCCCGAGGGTTCGCAGGGACGACGACATGTTCTCCTCCAACTCCCTGCGAATTGCCTCGAGGCACTCGGCCCGCCTCAGGGCCCTCCGGATGGAGTTCTCCGCCCTGACCATCGTGAGCCATGCCTCTTCTGCCCGCTGCCGCTCCGCATCTATGGCATGGCCTAACCGCTGCCACACAGAAGACACTTCCTGTCCTGGGTCCTCCTGCCCTCTGGCCGATGCCTGCCCCTCCGATGACGAAGGCCCTGAGCCATCATGGCTCCCACCTTGTTGCTGCTGCTGATGTGCCTCTGCCCGTGCCCTGGCTCTTGCTGCCTGCACATCCTCCTCCGGCTGGGGTGCAGTTGTTGAGGTGGCCACCCCTGCTGGACATCTGACTCCCGACTGTGGCAGGGATGTGTTCTCCACCAGCCTGGCCGCAGGGTCAGAGGCAGCTCCACAGGGCACCCAGGTGACACATGGGTGGGAAGATGACACGGAGTACGACTGGCGCATAGGGGGTTCAGTTGAGGAGGGGGTAGGAACAAGGCCCAGCAAACGGAGGAATCCGGCCCTGGTGACCTGTCCCAGTAGGTCGACGTGGTCAACGAGCCATTCGAGATGACATGCAGTCTCCCCATGAAAAGACTGCATTTCGCCTCGCATGGCCCGTTGACGCAACGCCACACCACCCAGGACAGTCTCAACCCGGGCCCGGATAGCCACGTCCGCAGGCAGAGGAAGGCCAGTTGTCGTAAGCTCATCCCCTGCCTGAAAACGGGTCTGGACGTAGGTATCCCTGCTGGTGCAAGATGATGCAGTCACAGGATCGGGGACAGGATTACACACAGGCACCTCCGCGGCGGCCTGTGCTGCCTCCTGTCCCTGCCCCTGCACTGCACCACTAGCACCAGTGGAATCCCCACCTCCAGACCCCGTCTCTGTCCCTTGCACGGCCTCCTCCTCCACCAAACCCCCCACCAACCTGGATGACTCCGTGCCATCTTCCTCCGTCGGGCCCTGTGGGGTCTCAGCTGCCCCTTCTGCTGCCGAGGAGTCCAACTCCGACCTCTGCCTCTTGGACCTCCCCTCGGCAGCTGCGACCTGGGACGCGGCACCGGACTCCTCACTCCCCGATGAGATGACACCTGGGAGGGGAGCCAGGCCTTGCGTCTCCGGCTGGCAGTGCGATTCCTGCCGCTGTGCTCCACAGCACCCTCTCCGCCCTCTTCATCAGTCGACGCTGCAGACAGGGAGAGATAGGACACAGGCATCAGGGCACTGTACAATGGACTCATACACACATGACAGTTGCACACGAGTGTCATTGTCAAACTTCAGACATGGCATCACAATCCCGAACACACATGTCATTTCAAATCACACACATGAGCTATTCCACAGCCGGCACCATCCATACATATACAACAGCATGAGCAGGCAAAGGTGAGCCAGACATTACATGAGACACAGGGAGTGCACTAGACATGCACACAAGCCACCACACTTACATGCATGTGTACACCTCCACCAAGTGTCGCAGTGATGAGATTGGCATCCATGTCACATCTGGCAATCAGTCTTCTACATATCAGTCTCACATGCATCCATGTTGCATGACAGTTGCACACTTGTCAGATACACATACATGCACATGTACACAGTGCAGATACATGCAGCTGGAACCAACATCCATGTGTGACACCACAACCTTGACAACTGACATACACAGTCATTCAAACATGTGTGCTCACACATCTGCATTTGGCCTACATGCTTACCCACAAATACACCATCCATGTGTCTCACACATGAAAGGACTCGCATGTGTCAGCCTCACGGCCCTGTACATTCACATCCATATATGGCCCTACAAAACCACATGTGCAACCTGCACACTACTGGCACACCACCACACGCACAGCTTCCAATCAGTATGCATGTACACTTAGCGCTCGACTCCAGACGGGTGTGCCTCTCAAGGACCTGGACGTGGAGCGCTGGGCATACACGTTCCAGGACCCTCATTTGGTATTCCGACAGGTGGCCCCGGCATCCGCTGCCTTCAAGAGGTGCCGGGCCTTGTTGAGGGTCCTGGACCTGAAGTCCTCCCAGCGTTTCTTGACATGATGGAATTCGCGGACTGCCACCCACTCCGCGTTGATGGCAGTCACGATGTCCGTCCAGATCCTGGTCTGTCCTTCCTTGTCGGTGCGTGACTTTCCGAAGAGGGCATCATACTGCCCCAGGACTTGCTCCACCAGGACACCAACTTCGGTGGCAGTGAAGCTGGTGGCCCTCTGCCTCTCTGGCTGGGGGTTGCCAGTGCTGCCAGATGGTGTAGTGCTGGACATGGCAACCCCAGAGGCAGGAGTGGGTGGGCAACTGGGTCCTGGGGCTGGGCTGTGGAGTGATGGAATCCCAGTCGGGAGTCTTCGATTCCAGCAGGGGTGGTCACAGCAACAGCACCCCTGGCTGACGTGCAGGCAGCAAATGGCACGGCACGTGGGCAGCAAGCAATCAGGCAGCAGCAGATGGCAGGTGGGAGCGTGCTCGGGGCTCTGGGGGGCAATAATTCGGCAGTAATTCGGCCTTCTGGGCAGGAGCGTGGTCTTCCGTGTGTGAACGCGTGGCCAGCTTGATACGGAGTGATTTGGCACGTGAAAATCTTGCACGTCAGCGTGTAATTCGAGGAAAGGCCCTTAGCGCCCAAGCGTGTCAGCGCACGTACGCGATTTCATTGGACCAAAGGCCCTTAGCGCATAAGCGCGTCTGTGACGTAACGCGCGCGGGTGTTTCCCTCATAGCACGTGATGACAGAGCACACGTGGAAAAGCTGCACGTCCAAGTGTCAGCGCGTGTAATTGGAGGAAAGGGCACGTACATGCGTAAGTGACGTGTACGTGTGGGCCGGTTTAAAAGGTACGTGTAGGACGCCATTTCCTTCTACGTGCTTTTTGTGGAGAGCGAGTGGGTGTATTCTGTACTTCTTGTCGGTTCACACGCGATTACTTTACAGCGTCTCAAGTTCGTACTCCCTGTTACCTCTTTCATTTTTCTACTTTTTTTGGGCCTGTTTCCTCAAACAGTATTCACTTCTCCTTTTGTCCTGTCTCCTCAGACAGCGTACAATTCTTCTTTTAGCAGGGGTGTTGCCAACGCGCACACGCGTGTATTTTTCACGTTCTTTTTCCAGGCACACGGTGAGTTCCGCACGTACTTAGCAACTGTGCTTGCCACTGTGTCGCGTACCCCTTCAGAGGTCATTGTAGGCTGCGTGTATCATGCGTACGCTTATTTTTGTGTTTCTGGGTGCCACAGCGTAGTGTGGGTTCATTTTTCCACGCACGTGGTCTAAGAGGGGTTGCGTGCATGTTTATTTTTGTTTTTGGGCTGCCTGTGCATTGCGTGACCCGTCATCTTACCCCAGGGGTCACAGACAGCCTTGTTAGAGCACTAGGGTACGAATTCCATCTAGTACCCTACCCCTTTGACCCCCAATTGCCCAGGACAATAGTTTACTGCTCCTCCCATACCCACAACAACATCAGTGCCATGGTTGGGAGGTGACCAAGCGGTAAGGGAGGCAAAGGTGGCCGACCTTCAAAAGGTGGACGTGGTGGGCGCAGTAGGGGACGTGGCCGGGATTTGCAGGGTGCCCCTATACCCCCATGTGTGGAGGACCAATCAGGGACACCCATGACCCCCCCCCATGGTTGAGGGAAACGTGGCTGAGACCATCCCAGCTCATCCCTTGTTGGACCAGCCCATTGTGGCACCTGACCTGGCACAGGATGACTCCCTGGCTGACTTCCAGGTCAGCAAGTCTAAGCCACGTGTGGCGGTGCAAGTTGTCGTCAAGCACGTGGATCGGGGGCAGCTATGTCCTCTGCTGCCCCAAGTATGCAGGGTGGTGAGGCTGCAGGGGCAGCTGCAGCTCCATCCGCCCCAGCTCTGACTCTCCCAGCCAGGATAGTGTCGATCCTGGTCCATCATACTGATGTTCCCCCTGCCAACATCACACTTCAGACAATGCCTGCACCAAGTCCTATGGTCAATGTGCATTTGCACACTCCAACAACCCAGTCCACCGGTGATTCTGCCCCTACTGATCAGAGCGGCGTTAGCCACTCTGGCTCTGCTCCACCTTCTAAAGAGAGGAAGAAGGGTGCTCTGGCACGACAGGCTGAGACCCCAGGCAAGGCTACACAATCCGGTACCTCAAGGAAGCCTTGCTTCAATGATTCTGAACTTGATGCACTTGTGAGCTATGTGTTGCAACATAGCCACAAAATGGTGGTGACTGCAGGGTCCAAGACCACACCTGGTCAACGTAAGGCACACTGGCAGACCATCGCCAACCACATAAGTGCCCTTGGATTCGTGAGGCGCTCAGCTGATGATTGCTACAAGCGGTGGAACGACCTGAAACGCAGAGCAAAGAACAAGCTGGCCTCAAGTCATGCCGCTACTCTGGTGACTGGCGGTGGGTCTCCACAAGAGGACAACAAACTCACTGAACATGAGTCTGTTGCTGGGACCTTCGTCACAGAGGAACAGATCCGAGGTGTGGGAGAACTACCCGATTATGACACATTGTCCGGTGAGTGCCCATGCGTGTGTGTGTGTAATGCATGTGTATGTTGTTTGAGTGACGGGTTCTGATTGAGTGGCAGGTGAGGGTGTGTGTAACTGAGTAGTATAGGTCACCCATGTGCTTCATCCAAAACATTCTGCGGCCTTGAATTTGGGTGTGACACTATCCCTTCTGCCCACAGTAGTAATTTAGCGCAACATTACGGCAGTTGCCCTTGAGGTGGCATCATGCATCAACATTGTTTGTATTTTTGAGTGTTCTTTCAGGCTGATTGTTTTAATTCTCCCACTTTTGCAACACATTCCTCAGCCCTATTGTTACATATGTGACATGCTTCTGTCATTGAAGAACCCCACATTGGCCCACATGTGTCACCTTGGTAGTTGAATGATTTGACCTTTCAGGCTGAATGAGTATTGTTTAGATCACATTATGTTTTTGGGCCTGTTTGAATGTGGAACATGCTAGTTGTTTCCTGTCATGTTGAAGTGCACAACCATTGATGTGTACATGGCCCTGCAATCACTGTATTTTTGTACACTGGATGTGTTGCAGTGTGTGGCACATGGCGTATCTTTTCACACTATGTGGCATTTTTGATCTCTTCATGTCCATCTCACATGGATGGGTGACAGTACTCATTCACTGACATATGGATGTACTTGTGGAATGTACCATGGCTATGGTACATGCCATCACACAGATGGCGTGTGTCATTTATGTGTATAGGACATGCCACTCACAGGCCAATGTGTGATGGTAGTGCTTCCCAGCATGCAGCAAATGTGTTGCTCTTCCATCTTGGTGTCATCAGTGTGAGACTTTTGCCTCCCCTTCCAACTCTGTGACAGTGCATGCATGGGAGGGTTATAGTCATGTGGGACATGTGTAAATCATGTACTGGTTCTGTAGCTTGTCAGGCCTTTTGTGTGCTATGGTGCTAATGTCTGTTTCCATTTTTTGTCTTTCATGTTTTTGCAGGGGATGACGCACTTGATGCTGTTGAGGTTGAGGAGATGGTGCAGACCCAGGAGGAACCTGAGGCACAACCGGCCACCAGGGGGGGACGTGGTGTGGTGGTGGGTGAGAATCCACTCTTGCTGCAGACGATTCTGTCCAGGGGTCTCTCTGGGTGCACCACCCCAGACCTCTATTCAGGTGTTGATTCGGATGATGAGACCTATGTGGCGGCGCAGGTAAGTGTTTCTGGAAGGGGTTCTTTTCCGTCCAACCCACCTGCACCAGGGGTAAAACCCTCTATGGGGATGTCAGTGTTGGTTAGTCAGCCTTTTGCGGTTACGGGTGCAGGGTCACACTCCACAACATCTGATCCGTTTCCTGGGCCAGCAGATCAGAGGGGGAATGCAGTCCTGCAGCCTCAGGCAGTGCCGGTACAGCAAGGCGCAGATCGCCTTGCCCCAAACAGGTGTGGTGCCCACCGACATGGTGGCCGTACGCCACCAGGCAATACCGCATGGGAACAATCCATGTATGGTATGGCAACCCAACAGGCAGCATCAGTTGAGATGATGGCTCAAGCAATGGAGAGGGTGGCCACTTCCATTGTCCCCCCTGAAAGGCAGATGGAGCAACTACAGCAGGCAACAGACTCCATTTGCCAATCACACAGGGAGGACATGTTGGCGTCCAACAGGGACAGACGGGCGGGACTGGAGACTCTACGCCAATCGATATCAATAGAGTCCCAGGGCCACAGGGAAGCCCTGAGGGTAGAACTCCATCACCTCAGGGAGACTCTTGTTGACCTTGAGACTTCCACTAACTTGAGGACAGAACAGCAGCTGGAGCGGCTCACACGTTCGCTCTCAGCTGAGATGCAGGCAACTCGGGAGGAGATCCGAGCATCACGTCAGGTGCTGCATGGGGATCTCTGCACTATAATCCTCCAGAACGAGACCTTCCACACCCGCATGCTTGCTGCCATGGAGGACCATACCAGGGCTTTGCGTGGGGTGCCTCCCATAGCACCACCACCTCCTGTGGCAGCAGCAGAGGGTAATGAGAGCGACAGCAGCAGTTCTCCCACATTGGCATAGCCGTGCAGGCCATGAGCCCATGGTGGTGTTTTTATTTCCCCAACATCCACACAGGCGGCTGTTGGGGTGCACCCTGTCCTCGGACCTCCTGGGTGGCCTCCCCCCACCCCCGGTCCCCACATGGCGATTTTTGATTTTTGATTTTTGATTTTTTATTTTTTAACAGTGTGTAGCCTTGTGTGGCTCCCGTGGGCATCCACTGTATTCCGGCTGGTCACATGCAGGCTTGTCCTGAGTTTGGGTTTGATGCTTGGGTTCGTGAAACACACACCCCTCCTGCTTCCCGTTTCCATGGGCTTGCAAAGGGTGTGACCAAGTGACAGTGATGCACACAGTGATGTTGGGCTCCCATGAGCTGTGTGGGCAGTCTGTAGTCAATACTGTGTAGACATTCTTTGTGTATATTGTTGTTGTATTGTACACTGCATGTTGGAATTGTGTATGCTTCTGCTTCCATGTCTCCCTCTGAATTTGCAGGTTCATTCCTCATGTCTTCACAAGGCCGTCTACTTTGGAGATGGAGTTCATGTTGTATGCAGTACACAGACAAGTTTTGAAGCCTGCAAGACTACAGTTGGAAGGGGGCGATGTGGTGGCATATTCAGGTTGTAAGACTACGACTACTTTAACTTAGTACTGTCATGTTTTAGTTATGTTTGATGCATTGTATTGTTGGTAAGTATTTGGTCATGTGTGTTGTTAGTTCAACATTACTGGGAGCATATTGTGTGTGGCCAGTTTCCATTAGGGACACTGTACTTTGTGACACTTGTGTCAGGTTTTCGGGATTGCTTTGTTTGCTCTCACATAGCATGACATGCCATGGTGTGTTGGATGGTGGTGCTGGGGTGGGGTTGGGTGACATGGCACTGTTCTCATGTTGTATTTTGCAAGGGGGTAATGCATTTAGCAGCATATGTGTCTTTTGATGACACAGCATTGGTTGTGTTTCTGTAGGTAGGGATACACATATTGTGACACTTCCAGGTGACCAATCTCAGGCTGGTATGGTTGTGACAGTTGACTGTCCCTTGTGTCATCATCGATTGTCAGCTGGCATGTGGCAGGGCTGTGTGCACTCCACAGGGGTGTGATTCTAAGTGAAGTAATTAGCCACCAGCTGCATTCGGGCTGCCTCACCCCGTGCCCTTTCCCCTCCCATGCGCAGCGGGAGTGCATGTGGTTGGGGATGTGGGGGCACCACCATGTCCACCGGCAGGCCCCGGCGTGTTGCAACATTGTGCAGGACACATGCTGTCACTATGATCCTGCACACTACTGAGGGAGCGTATAACAGCTGCCCGCCAGAACGGTCAAGGGAGCGAAAGCGTGACTTGAGCACTCCGAATGTGCGCTCCACTATGCCCCGGGTTGCAATATGGGCTGTGTTGTATCTTACCTCGGGTGGCGTGGTGGGGTTTCGAATTGGTGTCATCATGTGGGTGCTCAGAGGGTAGGCACTGTCCCCTGGGGAGGTGGTGATTGGTATCATTAGTAGGGTTGTGACATTACTCAGAATCTGGCATGCATGCATGTGCTGTGGCATTTATACTCACCAAGCAGCCATGAATCGCCATGCTGCCCAGCTTCTAGGTCCTGGTTTAGGGTTGACATTCTGTAAATGAAACTGTTGTGGGTGGACCCTGGATAGTTGGCATATACTGAGGTGATGATTCCCTTGGCATCACATACTATCTGGACGTTGATGGAATGCCAGTGCTTGCGGTTTCTATAGATGTGCTCTGATGCCCTGGGGGGACGTAGAGCAACATGGGTGCAATCAATGGCACCTAGGACTTTGGGGAATTGTGCCACCTCGTAGAAATCCTGGACGCAGCCTGCCTTTCTGCAGGTGTTCTGGGCAGGTATATGTGCCTGCGGACTGATGGGCGTGCAGTCATGATGGCCAAGACCTGGTGTAGGCAGCGTGACTGCGTGGCCTGTGACACCCCCCCCACTATGGCACTTGTCCGCTGAAATGATCCGGTGGCCAAAAAGTGCAGTACATTGAGGACCTTCTCCAGGGGGCTGAGTGCTTGGGAGCAGAGGGTGGGTGATGTGAGGTCATCCTCCCACTCACTGACCAGGCCGAGTATTATGTGAGGTGGAAACCTGTACCTCCCATACACCTGGTCATCAGGCATGCCAAAAAGGCTGGTTCTGGGTGTGAAAATTCTGGGCCTGACTATCCTCCTCCTCCTCCTGCGGTATCCCACGACCACTGCTGCTAGGAACGGTATATTCATCCTGGCGTCTGAGCTTGCTTGTTGTTTGCGCGCACTTTTATGCTGCGCGGGTCCACGTACGCCTGCTTCCTGCTGGCGTACGTGTTTCCGGATTAGCGCGTCTTTTTTGGCGAGTGCGTGTGGGCGTTCCGCGCATTTGCCTCCTGTACTTCCCCGCCCACCCCAGTAATACACGTACCCCCGCTCGCCCAGGCCCAATCGTGTGTAAAACTTCCCGCGAGACCCTGAAGTACACATACCCCGCTCGCCCAGGCACAATCGCGTGTAAAACTTCCCGCGAGCCCCTGAAGTACACGTACCCCGCTCGCCCAGGCACAATCGCGTGTAAAACTTCCCACGAGCCCCTGAAGTACATGTACCCCGCTCGCCCAGGCACAATCGAGTGTGAAACTTCCCGCGCACCCCCGAAATACACGCTATTTTTGACACAGCGGGTGTCCGTGTTTGTCGCGTACCCCTTTGCACGTCATTTGTCCTAGAGGGCCATAGTATCGGACATTCATCAGAGCTGTATATATGGGATTTTTGTTAGCGCACATTTTTTTAATGCGCAGGGACGCTACCGCCTGCCTTCGTGTGGCGGACATGTGTTGATGTACATAGTTGACTTTTGGTTTGTGTCATTAGATCGCCATTTCACTGCTGGGGGGTAGGGGTGCAAGGGGACACGAGTGGGGGCCTGCTGGCAGGTGCCCTGCACTGCTGGGGGGTGGGGGTGCAAGGGGACATGAGTGGGACATGAGTGGGGGCCTGCTGGCAGGTGCCCTGCACTGCTGGGGGGTGGGGGTGTAAGGGGACATGAGTGGGGGCTTGCTGGCAGGTGCCCCTCAGTGCTGGGGGTGGGGGTGCAAGGGGACATGAGTGGGGGCCTGCTGGCAGGTGCCCTGCACTGCTGGGGGGGTGGGTGTGCAAGGGGACATGAGTGGGACATGAGTGGGGGCCTGCTGGCAGGTGTCCCTCAGTGCTGGGGGGTGGGTGTGCAAGGGGACATGAGTGGGGGCCTGCTGGCAGGTTCCCTGCACTGCTGGGGGGTGGGGGTGCAAGGGGACATGAGTGAGGGCCTGCTGGCAGGTGCCCCTCAGTGCTGGGGGGTGGGTGTGCAAGAGGACATGAGTGGGGGCCTGCTGGCACGTGCCCTCCACTGCTGGGGGTGGGGGTGCAAGGGGACATGAGTGGGGGCCTGCTGGCAGGTGCCCTGCACTGCTGGGGGGTGGGGGTGCAAGGGGACATGAGTGGGACATGAGTGGGGGCCTGCTGGCAGGTGCCCTGCACTGCTGTGGGGTGAGGGTGGAGGGGGTCATGCGTTGGTGATCAGTAGTGCAAGATGACATGTGGCTTGCCTGGGGGGCATGCCCATGGTGGATGGGCTGCCTGCGGGACATGACCAGGGGTGCAGTGTAGTCCCCTGTGGTGTGGGCTGCCTGCAGGGGCCGTGGAGGGTGTAGAGGGAACACCTGGGAGGACCCACACTGCCAATTCACGTGTAGGACTCCCCTGCACCCCAGATACACACGTACCCCACACGCACAGGGCCTGTCGCATGTGAAACTTCCTGCGCACCCCCGAAATACACGTACCCCGCTCGCCCAAGGCCAATCGCGTGTGAAACTTCACGCGCACCCCAGATTTACACGTAACCCAGGCCAATCGCGTGTGAAACTTCACGCGAACCCCACCAGTACACGCACCCCACTCGCACAGGGCCTATCGTGTGTGAAATTTCCCGCGAACCCCAGATTTACACGCACCCTGCTCGCCCAAGGCCAATCGCGTGTGAAACATCCTGCGCACCCCCGAAATACGCGCACGTGCTATTTTTGACACAGTGGGTGTTCGTGTTTGTCGTGTATCCATTTGCACGTCATTTGTCCTAGAGGGCCACAGTATGGGACAATCATCAGAGCTGTATATACGTGCTTTTTGTTAGCGCACATTTTGGCGCACATTTATTTCATGCGCAGGGAAGCTACCACCTGCCTTCGTGTGGCGGACGTGTTTAGGCCTGTGCGCGTCTTCGCCCGTGCGCTGGTTTGCCCTATTCGATTCCATGAATACGTGTTGTAGGCGAGCGTGTGGGCGTTCCGCGCACCTGCCTCCTGTACTTCCCCCGTGACTCCCACATTTTCACGCGTTGTTCCCCATTCCGCGTGTCACGGCCCGTGTTACGCTTACTTTTGTTATGTGCGCCGCGCTATGTGTGCTTTTGCTGTGGCCGTAGCGCACGCCGTTAGATGACCTGTGCGCCGGCGTGCGCCACACAGATTTTCAGCACACATCCCAGATTTTGCTCGCGCACGGACTTCCATGAATCGATGTGCGTGGGTTTTGCTGCGATTTTCGCACTTGCACTGCGATTCGCACGGTTTCGCACGCTTGCGCGGGAATTTTCAGCGCACATTAATTCCATGAATCGGCCTCTAAGGCTTTAGGAACCCGAAATTGGTAGAAAAAGTTTATGATTTTCTGGGGGTGTATTAAGGAGAAGAACGGGCAGATGTCATTTATGTTTATGGATTATGGATTGACCACTACTTTTAAATGTGGGGATTTTCTTACTAAAATAAATGTTATACAGGGCAGCAACTACCAGTAAACCTGCAATCTACAGTGGTAAGAATATTGTTTTGAGAAAAGAAATGTGTTGTGAGACCACTGAAAAAAGAATGTGGCTGGGAAAATTAAATGAATTGATTACATATGTAATGCAGGGGCAGATATGTATTTGCAAGATCCTAAGAAATTGAAAATCAAATGGTAATGTGAAGTCATTTTTCTTGATTCAGAGGATAAGACAATAGATTGACTTTGTGAATATAATAAGGTAAACCGAGATTTAAGTAAAGCATACATGCACATTGTACAATGAGCACGGAGGAAAGCAACTGAACTGGTGTATAGCAAAATGTTTAATTGATCAAACAGGTGGGATTAGCTTGTAAGGTTGAGTTGGGACCTTTTGCTGCAATATTAACTGTGGGGAGGATAATGAGTTGCCAAAAAGGTTAAAAATGTTGCCACCTGACCAAGGGGCAAATGCCCATGGGAGGATGGAAAGAACACGGGCAGGAGAGAGGTAAAGAGGATGGGGAGAAATGAGGTGGGTGGGAAAAAACCTGGCCATCAAAACAGGATGTGAGAATAACATATGATAAAATATGCATAGGAGTGGATACATCCCAACACATATGTTGGAGGGCACACAAATAAATAAGGTCTGGAATATGTTATTGAAAATTGACGTGGGCAATTGAGATATTAACCTTTTAAGATTCATCTATATTCCGCGCATGCCCAAAAGAAATGTGCATCTTTCATTCTAACTGCATCTAGAGACGTATGTACACTTATTACACACGTCACATCTGAAAAATCACATCAAAGCAAGGGATCACGTTGATGTGAGTTTTTAGGAGATTCAATGAATGGACATTTATAAAAACAAACTGTAAGTGTTCCACAATTCAGACATTACGGCATCGGCATTAAATCTCCTGAAAACTCACAAGAATGGCAAGGCTGACTTTAATGACACATTTCAAATGTTATTAAAGTGCACAAACTGTGCAAAGAAGCATATGAGTTTTGCAGATCATACACAATTTAAACCTTCTGAAAACTCACCTGAAAGTCAGGGCTGACTTATATCAGTTTTCAGGAGATGAACATTGGATACGCACTGTATCTAGGGGTGCTACATTACACACTTTACATCAGAAAACTAAAATCAAAGTCAGGGCTTAGTTTGATATCAGGTTTCACAAAATTCAATGAATGGACATTTTTAATATGAACTGTACAAACAGGTCTATAAGTTTCACATTTTAGACATTACTCCATTATGCTTCCACAGCACATGTTCTTATGACACATGATCCTATGACCTGCACACCTACGATACTTGCTCCGACAGTACACCATGCTATGATGCACACTCCTATGACACACGCTCTTACGACATGTGCTCCTATGACATGTGCTCCTAACACATAGGGGATCATTACGACCCGGGTGCAAAGGGATACCGGGCACCGGTAATGACACAGGTGCTGGTAATCCCTTTGCGCCCTATTCCGAGGTCCCTTTGCGGGTCCTTCCCTTAACGCCTGGTCTTAGCAGGCGTTAAGGACGGGACCCGCAAAGGGATACCGGGGTCAATAACGGTACCGTAATTTACGGTAACGTTATTGCCGACTTCCCCCTTCCCATTGAGCACTGTGGGGGCTCAAATGGGAATGGGGAATGGCATTTCGAATGGGGACTTACCGGTCCCGCAAAGGGCGGAATGGACCAGTAAGTCCCCATACCGTCACGTCGGTGGCGGTACCGGGATTGATGCTAGTCATGGCGCCATGACTAGCACCAACCTCGGAATGAGGGCCATACACTCTTATGACACACTCTGACGTACGCTCACATTCGCTCTTATGACAGAAGCTCTGATGACACATGCTCCTAGCACATACACTCCTACGCATGGTGATCCTACAACACACGGTCCTAAGACACACTCTCTTATGACACAATCTTCTACGACATGCACTCTGACTAAATGCACACCTATGACGTGTGCACCTATGACACATGGTCCTATGACACATGCTCCCACAACAAATGCTCCTGATATAGACATGTGCACCTACGATATGAGCACCTATGTTACATGCTCCTACGATGCGTCATTTCTATGACATGCACTCCTACGATGCACGCTACTACAACATGTGTTTCTAAGAAATATGCTCCTACAACACAAGCTCTTAAGACAGAAGCTCTTACGACACAAGCTCCTACTGCGTATGTTCCTTTGACACGTGCTCCTATGACAATCCGTGACACGCTCTCCTATGACAGGCACTCCTACGACAGCCACGCCAATGTCACACGCTCCTACGACATGGACTTCTGTGACACATGCTCCTATGACACATGTTCTTACGACACACACTCCTTTAACACTCTCTCCTGTGGCATGCTCTCCTACAACACACACTCCTACGATGCATGCTCCTATGACACATGCTCTTAAGCCACAACACATGACATGGGCACCAATGACATGCACACCTACAACTCGTGCAACTAAGACACACAACACATGCTACTATGACACGTGCTCCTGCAAAATATGCTCTCATGACACAAGCTCTTGTGGCATGCATACCTAAAACACACAATCCTACGACATGTACTCCTATGACATGCATTCCTACAACATGTTCACCTATGACACGTGCACCTATGTCAAGTGCACCTACAACATGCACATCACAGCACACTGTCCTACGACACATGATCCTACAGCACACACTCTTATGACATGCTCTCCTATGACAAGCTCTCCTGTGATACGCTGTCCTATGACATGCTCTCCAATGACACCTTCTCCAATGACACAAGCTATGACTCACACTCCTCCAACATGCACACCTATGACACACTCTTACAGGACACATTGTTACGACACACCCTCCTAAGAAAACATGCTCCAACAAAACACACTGTTGCTACACAGGCTCCCATGGTGCATGCTCCTATGGCATGTGCACCTATGACATGCACACCTATGACATGCACACTTACTAGGAATATGAGTTTCACAGTTTAAAAGTTGCACCTTTTACCAGGGATTAGTTTGTTGCCAGTTTTCACCAGATGTAATGAACTGACATTTTTAATACAAACTATACAAATAAGCATATTAGTTTCACAGTTCAGACATTATGCATTTACGCTCATACAACACAAGCTCCTATGACAGATCTTGACACATTCTCCTGTGACATGTGCACCTATGAAATGCGCTCCTATGATATATGCTGCTAGGATACATGCTACCATGACACATGCTACTATGAAACATGCTAGGGCTCCCTTTGATGTTAGTGTTGAGAGACAGATGAACAGTCCCCCATAGCCACTGCCCCACCATCAACCCTATATCACACAGATGAGAAACATTTCTCACTAAGACAGACGTATGACCCACATCCCAGACATGTACAGTACAATATATATATAATCTAAACTAAAGATGGCAAGTATAAACAAAATTACAGTGAAATGACACGTGCATGCATTAGACATGAAGAAAATATGCACCCAGCATGAAGAACATGAGCACTAGGTTAAATATGCACTTATGAACAAAGAATATCAATTGTATCCATTTTGACATAAGCAATTTATAAGCTGAGTGCAACATAAATGACATGCCTATATAGTTTAATATCATAGAAACGTGGCAGCAATGGGCAGTCATCTTTTCCAAAATGGAAGATGCAGCGTGCGCTCAAGTGAATCAAAGGCCTCAAGGCTTCACGAAAACTCAGAATGCTGAATTTACTGAAATGCAGAACCGTGCAGAGCCCAGATAAGTAGCAATGCAGACCAAGCCAAGGTTACTGAGAAAATAGGAGGGTCCGGACAGCAAACATGAGAACAATTTCCAAGGCACAAGCCATATATTCTTAGATTAATTAAAAGAACAAACAGTCTTTGAAAGTCAGGTTCAGAATAATTATAAGCCAAAGACTTCATAGGGAATGGATTAAGAAAATCCCCAGTGGTAGAGAAAACCATGACACTCGCATTAAAATTAGCTAAAATCCCCACAAATGCATGGTGAAATAATTCCAAAAGAGGTCTCATCACACGTGACCCAAAATTTAAGAACGTCTATTCATTAGCAATGGACACAGATAGGGCACCTGCCTTCCTCCTTACGCATATGCCAAGAAATGAGGTGGCATGCAAGGCCAACTACAGCTGAATCCCACTGGCTTTTGAGCTAGGAATAAGAGATGGTATCTTTTTTAGTTGAAAGGCAAGCAGTCCATGGACCGCTCTCCCCCAACCCCTGTTTTAGCTCATGTTTTGATGACCTGTCAGTTGTCTAAGGTTGGTCAGTAGAATGCCAACCAATCAGGACCTTCAGTGCTAGGCCACTCAGTATGTACTGTGCCAGCCTATAGTCAATTGTAATGATGATCTATTCTTGTTGTTATCAATTTAGAGGTGGTCTTAGCAGGAGCCATCAGTTAATCATTATCCAATAAAAAGTAGAATGTTTTTTTATATGAAGAGCTCTAAGAGAGAGATTTCTTTGTTTTATGCTGTCCCTGCTTTATTTTAGATGTTAATAAAGCTGGGTTTTGACTTTCACTTTGTCTATTCCCGTTATTGAGTCAGCGTTCGTCTGGCTCCTGATTCATAAATCTGGGGTTTTCCAGACCATCGTTACATTAGTTTTCACAAGATGTAATGAATATGCATGTGTACTACAAACTGTATAAACAGGTGTATGAGGTTCACAGTTTAGACATTGCAGATTTTAGATGTAATAAATGTGCGCAAACAGTGCAGAGAAGCATTTGAGTTTTACATTCCGCACATTACGCAGTTTAAACCTCCTGAAAACTCATATGAAAGTCGGGGCTAACTTGCATGTCAGTTCTCAGGATATGTACATTGCACATAAGTACAAACTGTAAAAGTCATATTGTACATATTCAAAATGCACTTCAAAGTATCATGTAATGTAAGCTTCCATATGCAGAGGAGACATTCAACTATGACACATGCTCCTACGGCACACACTCCTACGACACACTCTCTTATGACACATGCTCCTACGATACATGCTCCTATGACATACGCACCTACTAGATGTGCTTCAACGACACATGCTCCTACAACACGCTCTCCTTTGACATGTGCTTCTGAGACAAGTACTCATATGACATGTGCTCCTCCAACACGCCCTCTTAAGACACATTCCAATACATGCTCCTACCACATACACTCTTTTGGGCGGAGTCCTTATGACACAAGCTTGTAGGGCAAATGCTCCTATGACACTCCCTAATATGACACACATTACTATGGCACACTCTCCCAAGACATGCTCTTCTACAAGATACACTCTTTTTACATACACTGTTACGACATGCACACCTTCGACATGGGTACCTATGACACACTCTCCTATTACATGCTCTCTTCCGACGCTGGTTCTTATGACACACGCTCCTACCAAATGCACTCCTAGAACAGATGCCCTTAAGACACACACACCTACAACACATGCTCCTATGACATGCACACCTACTAAATGTGCTCCAACGATACATGCTCCTACATCATGCTCTCCTTTGACATGTGCTACTAAGACATGTGCTCCTATGAAATGTGCTACTCCAACATGCCCTCTAAAGACGCACTCCAACATATGCTCCTACCACATACACTCTTTTGACAGAAGTGCTTATGACACAAGCTTCTAGGGCAAATGCTCCTATGACACACCCAAATATGACACACATTACTATGACACGCTCTCCCAAGACATGGGGCCTCATTACGAGTAGGCCGGTAAAAACGGGCTCATTACCGGCATGCCGGTAAGAGTGGGGCTGTGCTGGTATGAACCTGCTAATAGCTGGTGATTACGAGTGCGCGAGCACGCGCAAACCCCCATGCCGGTAATGGCAATACCGGCATGCCACAAAAGGCCCTCCAACCCCCCGATAGCGGCATCACGGGACCCGCCGATACCGGCACCGCCTTGGAGCAACCCCTAAATACCAGCCCGGTAATACCACCATGCTAATACCGGGTTCGCAAAACCGGACCCGGAAATAACGTCATCGCGCAGGATCTGGAAATGGGCCGGGGGCCATCTTTAAAAACACAATCCATTGCCATCCTCCCTAACCACCAGTCTTTTCGTGTTGTGCTGTGTAGGAAAAGCCTGAGGATGTCCAAGGTCACCCGGAAGACGACCCCTCGGCAGCGGAAACAGCGTTTCTCTGACGCAGAGCTCAATATGCTTGCGGACACTCTGGCTGCACATGCAGACATTCTGAAAGGCACTGACATGAAGCGCGGAGCCCAGATGAGGAGAACGAAAATCTGGCAGGAGGTTGCCCGGAAGGTGTCGGCCGTGGGGACCACGCCACGTACTGTGCATGACTTCCGCAAGAGGTGGGACGACCTCCGCTTGAGGGTGAGAAACATCCTGTCAAGCAACAGGAGGGCGGCCATGGCGACAGGCGGGGGTCCCCACTCACCTGCTAAGCTGATGCCCTGGGAGGAGACTGCCAGCACATTTATTGATCCAGAGTCAATAGAGGGATTTGGAGAGATGGAGATGGGTGCAGCATCATCCCCAGAAAGAGGTGAGTGACCCTGCACATCCCTGTAGGGGAAACCATGACATAGCACAAGTGACGTGGAAGTGAGACTAGGCAAGGCAATGCATGTCCCTACACCCACATCAACACATCCAAGTCAAGATTACTGCCCAAACAGTGCCACACAGATATGCATGCTGAGTGCCAATACCATAACCAACACACGGGCAACATACCAGGACCGTGCCCATGTAACCCAACACACAAACCCCATATCAATGGCATGCCACCTGCCATGCATTGGTTGCCAATATGCCCCCTCAGAACACCAAGTGCCACACACCTGTAAGACATGGATGCATGAATGTATGAATACAGAACAGCACAATTGTATGTCGCTGCCATGTGACACCATCACTGATGACCTGCATCTCTGCTAACCCCCAGGCACTGATGAGGAAGATGCCAGTCAGGAGCGCAAGGGCATCTACATCACGCCACAGGACAAGGGCCACCGCCACCACCACCCCCTGCCAGGTAAACAGGCCAAACCCACAGACAGTGTGCCTGACCCTGTGGAAAGCCAGCAGACAACACCTGCTGCCAGTGTGGCCCACACACATCAGGATCAGCAGCACAAACCCAGAACAGATGGAGGGGTGTCCCTTCCTGCGCCACCAACCACCACGGATGTTGTGCATGCCAATGTGGACCCCAAGGGTGTCACAGTTGTGTCTACTACACGCACCCCAAGCCCCCTGTCCACCCACCCACCCCATATGGAGGCCTACAGCAGTGACGATCCCTGCCTGCATGACTCCAACCTCAGTGATTTTGACATGTGCCCCTTCGAGGAGGACAGCACACAGGATGCAGGCCACGTGCCTGCACCATCCATCACTTCAGCTACCACCACTCCAGCTACCACCACCCCAGCTACCACCACCCCAGCTACCAAAACTCCAGCTACCACCACCCTAGCTACCACCACCCCAGCTCCTACCACTCCAGCTCCCACCAACACCTTTGAGGCACGCCTGTCGAGGGTGGAGGCACGACAGGAGTCAATGTTGGACCTCATGCGGCAGTATATTGCCGATGGGGAGGAAACTCAGAGGGCCCTGTGCGGATTACCCGGAGGAGTTCACGGCACTCGGAGATGCCACCCCCGGACAACAAAAAGGCCAGGAAGTAGAATGCACCGACAATGGGAGCGGGACACATGGTTGTGGGTGAAGGGAACTATTTCTTGGAGTACATTTGGGGGCATTTGGGGTTTGTCGGGTAGGTTAGGGAGTTCAATGGGGTTTTTGGGGTTTGTAGGGTGGGTTAGGGAGTTCACTGGGGTTTTTGGGGTTTGTAGGGTGAGTTAGGGAGTTCACTGGGTTTTTTTGGGGCTTGTCGGGTGGGTTAGGGAGTTCACTGGGGGCTGGGGGGGAGTGTGCACATTTTTCTCTGTTTGAAAAAATACACCAGTTGTGTGCCAACAAAATCAATGGCTGGACATTGTTAATTTTGTGCATATCCATTTAATGTGTGATGGTGTTCAGTGGCCAACTCCATACAATCCAAGTGTGCATGTCCACATGCAGCCAGTGTGTCACTGACACATGTCTATCATACTCCCTGTGGTTTAGAAGTATTCGTGGATTAGTTCTTAGCGTACAGCATGGCCATCCCGGCCATCACGTACTGGCAGGGGGGCGACTTCATCTCCGTCTCCATCCTCATCATCCTCACCCGGGGCATGCATGTCAATGTCAGGTGGCAGAGGTACATTTCTCTGGACGCACATGTTGTGCAGCATGACACAGGCCATGGTGATCTTTGCCACCTTCTCAGGCCTATATGGGAGTGCCCCACCAGACCTGCTTAGGCAGTGGAAACGCGCCTTCAACAGGCCAAAGATCTGCTCAATCACAACACGGGTGCGGGTGAGGACACGATTGTACTCCTCTTCATGGCTGTTTTGTGGGTTCCGCACAAGGGTAAGTAGCCACGGCCTCAAGGGATATCCTCCATCACCTGCAAGCAAACACAAATAGGTGTGTGTCACTCTGAGCTGCCACCTTCAGGAAGCACAGTCATGGCGGCTGCTATTAGGTGTGGAGATGCACATGTCCCTGTACGTATGCAAAAATGTCACCTAGATACATTCAATACTGTTATGAGGTGTGGTATTCTGGATGGCGTTCAATAGATGATGCAGGGTAAAATAATGCATGCTGAGGCGGATGTACTGTGATAGTACGACAATGTTTAGCCTCCCTTTCAAGCAGTTTACTCTACACTATGCATGGTCACACTAGCCACATTGGCACAGTTGGCATCCTGTATAGTCATGCTTTGCTTGCCATCGCCATGGTGGCCTGGTTGTGCCTCTTACTTGTTGTCATCGATATGCATTATTAGTTTAATTTGTGCCAGTTATGTGTCATGTTGCATTTGTGAGGTTCAGGTCTGGAGTGTTTAGCTCTGCATGCATTCTCCAATCACCCACAATTGCCACCCAGGTGGAGTATGCATCCCCCCCCTTTCCCAACCTGGTGGAGTATGCATCCCCCCCTTTCCCAACCTGGTGCAGTATGCATCCCCCCTTTCCCAACCAGGTGGAGATTGCATCCCCCCCCTTTCCCAACCAGGTGGAGTATGCACCCCCCCTTCCCAACCTGGTGGAGTATGCACCCCCCCTTTCCCAACCTGGTGGAGTATGCATCCCCCCCCTTTCCCAAATTGGTAGAGTATGCACCCCCCCCTTTCCCAACCTGGTGGAGTATGCATCCCCCCTTTCCCAACCAGGTGGAGTATGCATCCCCCCCTTTCCCAACCAGGTGGAGTATGCACCCCCCTTTCCCAACCTGGTGGAGTATGCATCTCCCCCTTTCCCAACCTGGTGGAGTATGCACCCCCCCTTTCCCAACCTGGTGGAGTATGCACCCCCCTTTCCAAACCTGGTGGAGTATGCATCCCCCCCTTTCCCAACCTGGTGGAGTATGCATCCCCCCCCCTTTCCCAACCTGGTGGAGTATGCATCCCTACACATCAGTACCCCAAAGCACTGCCATGGGCCAGTTGTGCAACTCACCAAGCAGCCAGGCACGTGATCCAGCATTTCGCTCCATGTGATGGGGTAGCGTGGAGTTGCGCAGTACCATGGCATCATGTGTTGATCCGGGATGTCGGGCGCAGCAATGTGTGATGATTTTGCTTGAGTCACATACCATTTGCACATTGATGGAGTGGTATTGCGGTACACCGCCTCTATGGCATGGGGGACTACCAATTCCACATGGGTGCAGTCCAGGGCACCAACACAATTGGGCATGCCTGCCAGTGCATGGAAGCCTACTTTGGTGTCGGCTATCTCCTGGTCAGTCCGTGGTAGGGATATGTGGGTGCTAGCGTGCTTCAGGAGGGCATCCACCACTTGGGTCAGCATGCGTGAAAATAGTGGTTGTGAAATGCCATGCAGCTGACCCACTGTGTGTTGATAGGTGCCTGTGGCCAGGAAGTGGAGCACAGGCACCCCTTTAAGTAGTGGGGATGGCAGTGCGTATTTCTATGGATCTGGCAATGTCGTTGTGTATCATGTCCACTGTGGTGGTGATGGTGTCCCGGTCCAACCGGTACAGGGTGTGGATCTGCTCAGGGGTTAGGTTGAATGGGCTGGGTCTGGTGCGATGGATTGGTGGCTGCCTACGAGGCACTGCTGGCTGCACTGGTGGTAATTGCTTGGCCTGTCTCACCCTCCTTCTCCTCCTGCATCTCCTCTGTGCTGCCTGTTGTTGCTGCTGTAGTTGTTGCTGTAGTTGTAGCAGTATTGGCATGTCCTCCACCACCATGATTGCAACAGCTAGTGGTAGCATTTTGGTGTTGGAAGGGGTGTGGTGTGTGGGTGTGCTCATTTTATACTGGCCCAGCCTCCATTGACTCCACCTGTGGGGATTGTGTGCACCTGTGGCAGTTGGCTTGTTTCCTGATTGCTGTTTGCGGGTGGTCTGCGATGCCTGCATGGCCGGCATTGTGCAGCCCGTAATTACCGGCTTCGCGATGCCGGTATTTGCATGTCCACGTGGGTTGGGATGTCCTCCTATTTCCGACATGCCGGTATTAGCTCCCCGAAGGGGCACGTGTACACGCCCATGCCACTATTAGAGGCACCGTTATTTAGGGTGCTGCTAATAGCGGGTTGCCGGGTCATAATATGCCGGAGCGGTAAGCGATGCCGGTAATCCTTTACCGGCATCGTTTTTCACTTACCGGCAACCTCGTAATGAGGCCCATGCTCTCCTACAAGATGCACTCTTTTGACATACACTCTTACGACATGCACACCTTCGACACGGGTACCTATGACACACTCTCCTATGGCACGCTCGCCTATGACATGCTCTCTTATGACACTCGTTCCTATGACACACGCTCCTACCAAATACACTCCTAGGACAGATGCTCTTAAGACACACACACCTACAACGAATGTACCTATAGCACATGCACCAACAACACACTCTGATGGCACACATTGTTATGACACACCCTCCTAGAACACATGCTCCAACAACACGCACTGTTACTATGCATGCTCCTACGGCACGTGCTTCTACGACATGCTCACCTAGTAGGTACTTGAATTTCACAGTTCATATATTACGCCATTACATCGCCTGAAAACTCTCATGAAAACCAGGGCTGACTTTGATGTCAGTTTTCATATAGAATATGTACATTATGTATGCTGAGAAGAAATATACACATTCTATGCAATATGTACACAGACATGTAGTATATGAACATTACATACATTGGAAATTAATATACATCTGTACAAAATGTACATGGGTAAGTAGAGTATGTACATTATGCAGGCTTATGAATGTACAGATATACAATTTGTATACCGACATGAGAGTATGTACATTACGCAGGCTCAGAATAAATGTAAAGCTGCTATCCAAAGTGCACATGGACAGTATGTACATTACTTATGCTCAGAATGAATATCCTGTTTCTATACAACATCTGCACATTAATGTACATAATTATTCACAGAGGGTGCATAATTATGTACATCATGCACCCTCAGAATGAATAAACAATTTCTATACAAAATGTACACAGCCATGTAGATTATGTACATTACACACTCTCAACATAAATATACTGTTTCTGTACTAAATGTACATGGACATGTAGAGTGTGTACATTAAGCACATCATTAAGAATGAATTAAATCTTCTATACAAAATGTAATGGCCATGTAGTGTATACCCTACACATGTTCAAAATGAATGCACAGATTTTATACAAAATGGACAGGTAGAGTATGTACGTATTTTATGCATGCTCAGAATTAATGTACAGCTTATATCCAAAATGTATACAGACATGTAGGGTATATACATTATGCACACTAAGAACTAATATAATGTTTCTTTTCAAAATGCACAAAGACACGTAGAGTATGTACATTAGGCACATTCATAACTAATGTACAGCTTCTATACAAAATGTACACAGACATGTAGTGTATGTACATTACACATGCTCATAATGAATGTACACCTTCTATACTAAATGTACATGGACATGTGGAGTATATCCATTACAGAAGCTCAGAATGAATGTACACAGTGTATAGAAAATGTGCACAAAAATGTAGAGTATGTACATTACACACACTCAGAATGAATGTACATCTTCTATACTAAATTTACACAGACATGTCGAGTATACATTACACACACTCAGAATAAATGTACAGCTACTTTACATAATAAACACAGGCATAAAACGCAAGTTCAGAATAAATGTATGGCTTCTATTCTACATGTATACAAGATGTATAGTATGTATATTACACAACCATAAGTGTAAACACTTACCCCATACCAGTACAAAACAAAACAATCACATAACCAGGAAGAAAGTTTAAATTATTTGAAAACAAAGCTTTTTACAAGAGTTAAAGTTAAACCAGCAAAAACATGTTTACAAACATTAGAAATAACAATGTTAAATTAACGACATAATAAACTTTATCCATACATCAAAAATATATTATATTAAAATAAAATTTCATAGTAACCTTAACTCACCCACACATTGAAAGACATACAATATCTTCATAATATAACAACAATAATGCACATGCAAACAAGTAATCATATAACGTGTAAAACTACATTAAATGTACACATAATATAATAAATGTTAAAACAGTGTATAAATATTTTTGTCATACAAAATTACTATATTATAAGAAACTTAAATTATAATATGAACAAACATGATTCCTCCAAAAAAGTGTGCTTGAAAATTAAATGTACAGAACATTTTTACAAAAATAGAAATAAATTGAGCATAAATTATCAATAACAAATTATACATGAATATTTCAATATTATACATTACCTCTTAAATAATATCAATTAACAAACTACGTGATCATTGCAAATATATAATGTAGTTAACAATAAACATAACATAAAAATAAAACATACACCTAACAGCTAAAAACAATTAAAATATCATATACAGTAAACCCCTAATAAAATTTACTTTAAGAAATAACAAATATATACACATGTTTAATTCATAACATTAGTAACATTTAAAGTATAATAGTCAATATACTATGCACACAAAAATATGCAAACATGTAGTACGTATTGTAAATTAAATTGAGTAAGGCAAAATGTAAATACTAACAAAAGCAGTGCAAATATAATACACATTAAATACATAAATAAAAACACTCTACATTGTTTATTAAATTCAAACAAATATTCACAAAACACATTGCATCACTTTCACTATAAAACATTTCAGAGCGAAAGAAAAATATTGCAAATCAAAAAAAGGGTGAGTTGAGGTGACCATGATATTTGATTTTAATATAATATATTTTTCAACTTACTGATAAAGTTTATTATGCTCTTACCTTAATGTTATTATTTCTAATGTTTGTAGACTTTTGGTTCTTGTTGGCTTCACCTTAACACTTTTGTATATTGTTTTCCAAATAATTACACGGCCCGCTGTAGCGGTCGTGTAGTTATGGGTAAGTTGCTAAACTCATTGGGAGAGCACTTTTTCGTCACCAAACTTTGCAAAAAAAGTATATGGCCGGCTCTGAAATTCTTCGCCAAGTTGGGTGAGGTTTCGTGCAGGGGGGGCAAAGTTATAGGGGGTTCCCAAAAAACAATTTCTTTCCATAGAATGAATGGGGAAAATCTCTGCGCATGGCTACAGGCCAAACGGCTGGATGGATTTTCACCAAATTTGCGGCAGGAGCGGGGGCTTGGGTCAGAAAGCATGCATTTGTGTGTTTGGTGGAAATCCGACCAGTATTTTTGTTGCAAAGAACCGAAATGTATGTCCCAAAAAAATCATGAAATCTGGTTCGCTCTGCGGACCCATTTCCTTGCTCGCTCTGCGGACCGAAGTCTCATTGGCCTGCAGTACGCTATGATGTCAGCGAACATTGAATGCATCCAGTGGTTGGCTGGAGGGAAGCGTGCTGTGTGTCAAAGGTTTTGGGAAACACCGCCATGGTGTATCTGAGGATAGTGTTGTGGTGTGTGTGGCAAGGCTCTAAGCCACTGTGTGCATGGCTGGCCCTCTTGTACGTAGCAGTGTGCGCACTAAAATTAGTCATATCTGGATCAGCTCTGGTGTCCCATTTCCCTGTTCGTTGCGCATGAAAAAATGTCTGATTGCACTGCAGTGTGGTGACGGGATGTGTGTCAAAAGTGTTCCATGATGGCGGCATGCTGTTTCGGAGGACAATGCAGCGGTGAAAGAGCCTGAAAAACATAGTGTATGGCATCTGGTGGTAGGAAGAAGGGATGGAAAGAGGGCAGGAGTGAGAAATGCTTTATGTGATATATTTCATTAGAAGAAGGCGATGGTGTGCCAGCGCTATCCGTGCATGCTCTGCCAATGCGCAGATACCTCAACAGGCAACAATCTTGTGTGGTCATTGCAGGCAGCCTTTGTTATGGCATGCAAGCTGCAGCGGCAATGCCTTTCTGTGATGAGGGATGGCAGGCACATTTGCAGAAGGGGAGTGCATTCCACGAGACATGAGGATTAGATATAGCGTGTACTATGGTGTGCTGTGTGAGGTAAGTCCGTAACCCCTTCGATGCATGGCTGCAGCCCTAGCACAGAAAAGTATGTCCACTGGTCGAAAAGGCATGTCCACTGGTTGAAAGTAGGTGCCACATTGTTGCTTATTGTGTGTGGTTTGGCTGCAATGCACACAATGCTGGTTGCATAGGTGTGGTGATTGGTAGAACAACATACAGTTGTCGGTGTATGGGTGGAGATGGTGCAGTGACCAGTCGTGCAGTGTGTCCAGAATAGTGTAGATATGGAAGAGGTCATGGTGCAACTGGTTGTTACATGTGCTTGCATAGTGTGCATTGCACAGATTAGTAAGTGTTGCAGTGCACTACGCACCATTGGTTCTATGCACGTACTAGAGTGTTGGGAGCTGGGCCAATGTTGTGAAGATTGTCTTGTTTGGTTGGCATGCTTATAAGCTTTGTGATTAGAAGTGGGTAGCAGGGCCAAACACAGCAATATGTTTCTGCATTATGGTAAGTGGAACACGTGTCCTTACCTCCCTGCTTTATGGTGCAGCAGTTGGGTGGAAGTCCTGGTGAATAGGTTGCCTTTGTGATTTCTGGCACATGCCTACATGGCTCTGTTATGTTGTGGTGACTGTGGCCAAGGCCTGGATTGTTGGGTCCATGGCCGAAGGCCATAGGCCGTAGGCCGTAGGCCATGCACCCAACAGTCTAGGCCTTAATCACAGCCACCACAACATAATGCAGCAATCCAGTTTTCAGTCTGTATGCATTTGAAGTTGTTGAGTAGCACACAATGGGTGTGGAGGACTTTGTGCACTTGGTAGAATGGCAGAAGTGAGCTGCTATGCTACATTAGCATATGGTGTTCATCATTGCCCCTGTTGCACAATAGGTAGCCACATGTCACCATTTACATTTGCTGTGCTTAGGCCCTTGTAAGACCCTTGCTTAAGAAAGTGTTTGAACACATTGCGCCATGAAAGGAAGTCATCAGCATCAAAAAGTTGCAATATGGACAATGTACAGAGCCACTCACATACAGTTTAGCACATGCCACACAACGGCATGGAGCCATGCATGTAAAGATGTGGCCAGGGTGAAAGTTGGCAGGCGCAATTACAGATGGGGAGTGCATTACACATGACATGAGGAGTAAAACATGGGTTGTACTATGGTGTGCTATGTGTGGTGAGGCCCTAGCGGTCAGTAATGGTACAGCAATGGCAGAAGGGGAGTACAATGAAGACCACATGAAACTTGAAACGTACACTGCAGTACGGTGTGCTGTGTGTGCTAAGCCCGTAGCCCCTTCGATGAATGGGTGGCCATCTTGCACAGCCAAATATGTGCCCTGGGTTGAAGTAGTTTTCACATTGTTGCCTTTGGTGTGCGGTTTGTGATCATTGCATAAAATGTTGTTTTCATGGTTGGGGGATTGGTTGCATTTCTTACACTGTGTAGTACATGCCTGGACCTGATGGAGTGACGACTCCTTTAGTGTGCCCTGTTGGTGCAGTAGTGGATGATTAGAAGTGGCTAGGGGTGACCTGCATGTACCTAGCCACTTGTTCACGTACATGACTCTGTTATGTTGTGCTGGGTGTGGCCAAGGCCTGCACTGTTGGGTGTATGGCAAAAGGCTGTAGGCCAGGTACAGAAGAGCCTAGGCCTGCACATAGCCACCACCATAACGCAGACATGTAGTTTTAAGTATGCATGCCTCCGATTGTGGTGACGTTAAAATAAATGGTTCTGCAGGACTTTGTAGACGTGGTAGAACAGCACAAGTGACCTGATATGTGTCCAGTACCATATGGTGTACATTATGCCACCACCTTGGACATGAAGAGTTGCGCTTAGCACCCTATGTTACGCTTGTGGATTGTGGTATGTGGCAAATGTTCCCCTTCATGAGGCCATTATGTTGTGCTGGGTGTGGGTAAGGCCTAGACTATTGGGTACATGGCCAAAGTCCATAGGCCGTTGGCCATGCACCAAAGAACCTATCCCTTGATGACAGCCAGCACACCATACTGCAGCCATGAAGAGTTGCCTCTGCATCTCTCTCAGGAAGGTGACCTTTCAATAATGGGTGCGGAGAGCATTTTACACTTGGTGTAACAACCAAAGTGAGGTGCTATGCGTTCACGAGCATATGGTGTAGGTCATTGCACGTGTTGCCCTATGGGGAGCCATATGTTAGCATTTCTGTTTTCTATGAGATGGCCTTTACAAGACCCTTGCTTGAGGAACTGTTTTAACATATTGCGCAATTAAAGGAAGTCATCAGCATCAAAATGTTCCAATATTGACAATGTACAGAGCCACTCACATACCTTTCAGCACAGCCAACGCAACATCATGGAGCCATGAATGCAGAGATGTGGCCAGGGTGAAGGGTGGCAGGCGCAATTGCAGATGGGGAATGCATTACACAGTACAACGTGGGGTGCACTAGGGTGTGCTGTGTGTGGTAAGGGCCTAGCATCTTGGATGCATGGCTGTAAGCCTTACACGAACAGCTATGTGGGTTTCTTGCAACTACTCCTGAGATTGTTGAGTTTCGTGTGTGGTTTGTGAGTTGTGCATGAATTGTTGATTCCATGGGTGTTCTCATTGTTCGCACATGGTACATTTTCCAGTGCATGGCAGGAGCTTATGGAGTGAACAGTTCTGCAGTGTGTCCACCGAGTGCTGTGGTGAGAAAGTGTTTGTGTACCAGTGCATAGGGTTCAACTGCATAGTGTATGTGCTTGAGTAGTGTCCATTGCGCAGATTACTAACTGCTGTATTGCACTTTGAAGTATTTTATCACTGGAGTTGGTGGAGTCCTGGGAGGAACAAAACTATGGCGACCTGCAGTTTGTGGTGCTGGGTGCCACTCTGGGTGAATGTGGATGCTGTAAGCATGCATCGGCTTGGAGAGCTGTTACCTGGAGGTGCTTTTACATGACACAAGACCTGTACTGTGACCATGTAAAGGTACGTCTGCAGTGCAGTTCAGAAATGATAGTGTTCAATGCAAAGGTCTTGGATGTGAATGCTACATGTGTGGGTGACTATTGAATACTACCTAATGCCGGAGTGTTGCATATACAATAGTGGAAACGGAATACGCAGTGCCTGTGCTTTACTCGGGTGTGGCCGTCACTGTAGCTGAGAAGGCGCACATGCTACAATCTGCCCTTCTGAGCATGGTGCCTTTGCAAATGGAACTGTGGGGATTATCTAATCAGTTGTCGAGGGTGTGGTTCACAGGAAGGGGCAGTGATATATTTCCCCAAACCTCGATGCAGTGAGGTTGACAGAGATGGACAGACGCAGAGTGCTCAACGTGGGTGATACCTTTGTGCAAGATCTGCACAGGTATGCCATGGAAAGAGGCTTTGATACTAACTTGCAGTTGGAAGGAGTGGAGGCTTTTTGAGGCACAGTGTTTGAGTGGGGTTTCGGTGCCATGGTTCTCCTTTGTACATGTGTGGCTTCTGTCGGTACTGTAGAAGTTGTGGTCATGCATTATGGAGCACTACATTTGGAGTACATGTCGTGCTCACGTTTGCTCGGTCACCTCAAGAAGTTGATGACCGCAGTGATGGAGATTTTTCCCACTGCCAAGGTGATGTTCTCCTCCATACCACCAAGAGGTGCATGGTACCATACTGGTGTAATTTGCCCACAGCCAGAGGTCAGGAGGTGTTTCATAAACAGAAGCATGTTTGACTTTATGTACAGTGCTGGGAGGTTCTGCAGCGACTATGACAGCATTAACAAGCAAGGTTTGCAGTGGTTCCAAGGAAATGGCATTTTTTTACCTCCATTGGCAATGCTGTTTTGTTTTCCACTCTGCATGCAGCGTTGCTGACAATTCTGTAGAACTGTAAGAGAAGCATTGACGGTCACTCCGTAGAAATGTCAGGAGGAGAAGCAAACAGAAACTAATCGAAAGAGATAAAAAAAGAAATTGTATGCAAGCACATACATAACAAAAACAGGACAAAAAAAACTTCTTTTCTGAAAAAGCACTACAGACCCAAACCACTACCCTGTTTTTACTTAACCCCCCGTAGTTCCCCCTCTCTCCCTAGCACGAAAACTCAGTGGATTATGCTATACTTTCATGCTTCCACATGTCAGATCCAGACATTTTCTGGAAGGGAGCCATGGAAAGGAAACTGTGGAGCGGAAGACACTGCTGTATAAGATTGGTGGGTCTGGTGTGTACGCAAAAACTGTGCCAGAAGGTCTCTTTTCACAAAGAAGTGCAGAAGACTATGGTGAATGTGTGCCAGGTAAGGGGCAAGCAGTGTGCAATTAGTGGGGTACTGTGGAAAACAAAAAACAACTTTGCGGTGTACATGGTAAGTGGCAGGCATCCTACTGTTGTGCATGCATTGTGTGTATGATATCATACGATGTGCAATTGTATGCTATGGCATTCGTAATGCACCTACACACACGTCTAGCAAAGCGCAACAAACCATGGGAGGGGAAACAGAGGGTAGACAGAGACAACGACCCTACTAGGCCAGGTGTAACTTAGATCGCCCAAGTGCATGGGTGGAGGGAGGGGAAGGTACAGTACACGGGAAGAAGAAAAAATGACAATAAGTAAAAATATGGGCCAATTGTGCTAAGTGCATGGATAAGTGCACACAACATGTGGTGGATGCACTGTTCAGCATACAGAAGACAGTCCTCAAGTGCAGGGTTTGCTAGAAAGCCAGTGCAGGGGTTCGACTGGCTGGGGGAGGTGACATGGGCCCGAAATTACAGATTCCCCAGATAAGCAGTGTAGAATCAGTTTACGTCAGGCAGTTGGCAGGGGAGAGGAGCAGAAACAGCAAACGCTAAGACAAAGGCTTTGAGGTGTTGCCAGAACCGGCAATGGTTCCCCTCAAGTGTCAGGGAGGCAGGGAGGCTGTTGCAGAGGGAGGCCTCAGGCGAAAAAGCACATCTACCACCAATGGGTGTTTTGCAGAAGGGCCTGATCTGGAAGGAGTTAGAGGCGGATGAAGGAAGAGCTTGCGCATGCAGATAAATATGGAATTAGAGTTGAAGGTATTGAGGTATCAGGGCCCAGAAGGCCTTCTGCATAATGCAGAGTCTTCTCACTTCATCCCTAACAGCCAGTGGGAGCTATTGGTGACATTTCAGTGCAGGAGAGAAACCATCCCAAGTAGCACACTCCTCTTCTGGATGCGTTCCACAGGGCGGAGAGTAGAAGGGGGCAGATTTAAAAAGAGCAAAGAGCTTGTTGCAATAGTGCAGCCTAGACAGAAGTACAGCTGATCTTTTAGACAGTTGCTTTTGCTTGGTACGATATATTCAATGCTGCTATTGGTGTCATTTTTTTTTACAATTTATGTAGGAGGTGGGTTAGTGGGGAAAACATTTCGTAGGATTGTAGGAAGGAAAGCAGAGAGTTCCTGTTTCGATATTACATTGTATGATATGGGTAAATGAGAACGTTGCAAGCACATATCACTGAAGTGCCACTGCATGGTAGGGGATGGCAAAAAAAGCAGTATGCTCTTAAAGAACGTAATGTCCGCTCAGTGGCAGATACCGTGCGCAGAGGCACCCATAACACAGTCATACACATAGTACAGAAAAAGTTTCTGTACCTCCATTTTGTGGTGATGGGTGCACAAGTGGATGAATGTGGATGCACAAATCGTGCAATCTTTTACTGAACTTTCTACTGGACATGCTGTCCAGTGACAGCACACCAGCAGGCTGAATTTGTAACGGTACCTATGAAGTCTTGTGCAGAACTGACAGAGTTAGATGGTAGCGTCTTGGATGGCATTGGTGGAATTGTGTGTGCCCATTTACCCGTACCCAATGAGGTTGTGCTGGACAAAAGGTAGTGGAAAGGGAAGAAGGACTGCTCCTGCATTACTGGGGTGGGGCCCTCGCAGTACTTTGGCACCACATGTGCCACAAGCTGCGCCTCTTACCTTGCTGGCCAATGGACATGGAACTTCCGGGATTATCCAATCAGGTACTGTGGGTGTGGTTCACAGGAAGGTGTGGTCAAACTGCTGTATATTATACTCTGCGTAGTGAGGCTGGCTGACATGGCGAAACGCATAGTGTTGCCTATAGATGATGCCTTTCTACTAGATCTGCGCAAGTATGCCCTGGAAGGAAACTTTGATGGCAATTTCGGGTTGGAAGGAGTGGTCACATTGTGGACCGGTATCTACGAGCGCAGTTTTGCAAACGTGAATGCACTTTGCAAAGACCTGGCCACTTTTGCTACAGCCGATGTTATTGTCATCCACTACGTCGGCATGCATATAGGTTACGGGTCTTGTTTAGGCTTGATATGTCGACTGAAGAGGTTGCTAAATCTAGTGAAGAGGCTTTTTCCCACTGCCAAGGTGATTTTCTCGTCCATAACACCACAAAGAGTATGGGACATTGCTCCTGGAAGTTGTTCCGAGTCAGAGGCATGAAGGTGGCTCATCAACAGAAGCATGTATACTTTTTTGTCCTCTGCTGGGATGTTCTTCTGCAACAGTAACCTCATTAGTTGTGGAGATGCAGAATCTTTCCAAGCAAATGGCATTTCTTTGTCGACCATTGGTAATGCTGTTTTGTTTGCCCGCCTAGAAGATGCGGTGAAGAGTTTACTGTAACAATGTCTGCACAAGAAAACACAAAATCAAATAAAAAGTTTAAAAAAGGTGTTTCTCTAGAAGCAAGGCTCTTTTCAGAGCCGCCCCTTGCAATGATCTCCCCCTACCCTGGTTGCAAGTTATTCCCCCAGGCTCGCACGTAGCATGAAAGCCATATCTGGGAATTTTCAGGATGGTGGCCATGGAAATGGGACTGTGGAGCCACAGAGATTGCACAACAATGTTTCTGGGCATGGTGTGTACGCAGAGGACTGTTGTACAGAACTGATACTGTTACATGGAGAGCTCTTCAATGTCATTGGTGGAAGCGTGTGGAACTTTTTAATAGTATGCAATGATGGCATGCTGCAAAGAAGAAACTGGAAAGGGAAAAAGGAAATTTCTGCTTATTGGGACCCGGCCCTTGCTGTCCTTGGGGAAACGCACGTGCGCATACTCCCCTTTGCCGCTAGCTACCCATGAGATTGGGACAATGGGGACTATCGCAGCTGCGGGTGTGGGTCACAGCAAGGCCCGTTCATAATTTTCTCCATTACTGTGCATACTCAGCCAGACTGACATGGTTGCTATTAGTTGCAGACACAATGTAGCACAGCAGATTTGGAGCACCATTACTTACAGGGCAAACCTATGTGGCCTGCTAGTCTGTTCTGAAAAGCTGCAAACAGATTGCACAGCACCTCTGTGTGTGCCCTTTTGTAAGGTTGCTGTGGACAACTTTCACCCGGAAAACAGGCCTACATTGTTCCAACACATGCATACATGTGCAACAGCACATTGTTGTGTGTTGTACACGTGTACTTTCTGAAAAACACTCTGCACATTGCTCAACCCTGCTCTTTGCCATTGTATGAGGGTCAGGCTCCGGTCCCGAAAATAAAGGCCCACGTGCATCGTGGGTGCGGTCGCATGGTGATGTCGCCACTGTTTTCCTTTGGGACGGCTGTCCACTGGACGCGTTTTGGGCAGAATACGTTGTGCGTACGTTCATGGGTGTCCAATGCACACCATTGCCTCTTCTCTACTGACTAAAAGTGTGCCACACGTGCGCTGACCATTTTGGGAGACGCTGCCTATTTATAGGGTACACCAGGTGGGATGTTTATCTGTATAGCTACATTTAGAACGTGGCTGGACCCTCAACGTAATTAACGTTCCTTTTGCATGTGCTGCACAATGGCGATGTTACCAGGACACAGAGGAACAGATACACATGTGTGTACTTGCATTATGTCCCCTCCCACATAGGTGGTGGACAACATGCCGACATGCGGAGCCTGTTGATGGCATACGGATGCCTCCATTGTCATTGTGGATGGGCCGTACAGCTGAGGTGTCCGTAGGACACCTACCTTTTTCTTAATTGCGGTCATTGCAACAAGGACTGTGTGCTGCGGAATCAGAACACCATTTCAGGTAAAAAAAAGAATACCACACAAACACTCAGCAACATTCTCATTATTACCGTATACTTGTACACATGCATACACCCCAGTTAGAAAGGAAAGGGGAAGCAGAAGTGGAAACTTATTGTGGAGAAACGGGGATTTGCACAACTTGGTTGTAAAGGGGAGGAACAGATTGATGTATTTTCGTAATGTCTCCCATGAAACGGTTTTTGAAGGAATGGCGGGCTCCGACATGGGGAAGGAGTAAACGTGCAGGTATGCCAGTGCTGTCTCATTTTGTCCAAAATATATACTTGTACGCAACCTTTAAAGCAGCACAATTGTTCAACAATTTATCCACTTAGACTTCCACGCTGTCCATTTCCCTATGCACAGAGTTTCTTTCCTTTCCTATGCCTGTATGCTGTTGTGGAAGGGTTGCCGCTTGTACTGCCTTGCTTTCCTTTCCAATATGTTCTCTTACCAAAAAGAGAAAGTGTTTGGTGTACATGCAGCAATATATATTACATAATTTATGGTTCACAGCACTGTGCGTACCAATGGGGTTACTATAGAAACATAGGGCCTCATTACGCGGTATGCGGTAAGTAACGGTCCTTACCGGCATGGAGCAAATAACGTGTCCGTGTAGTAACCAGCCCGCTAATTGCATGGCTTCACGAGTACGCGGGCACAAGCTTTACACCATGCCGGTAAGGGCACTACCGCCATGCCATTAAAGACCCCAAAAAGTCCCTTAACGGCATCAAGTAAAGCGCTGATAGCACCAGCGCCATCCTTGATACCGGCATTAGCGGGAACTGCTAAAAGCGCGACCGTAAGTAAGCAGAACCGGAAGTAGCGTCATCGCACAGGAACGGATAAAAGCACAGCGGCCATCATTAAGAACATAATCCATTACCATCCTCATCCCTCAGAACCTGCAGCAACACCACAGCTGTCCAAACCTCATCTAACAATACTTGACAATGCCCAAGGCCCTAAAGAAAGGTGCAGCGCGCCAGCACAAGGAACGTTTCTCTAATGAGGAACTATCCATGCTTGCAGACCCACTAGCTGCAAATGCAGAAGTTGTGTTTGCTCTAGACATGCGGCGTCCCGCCCAGATTAAAAAAAAAGGAGATCTGGGCCGAGGTGGCACAGAAAGTCGGCGCGGTGGGCACCACCCCCCGCACTGTAAAGGACATCCGCAAGCGCTGGGACGACCTGCACCTCTGTGTCCGGAGCATACTTGCCGCCAACAGGAGCCTGGCCACGGGTACAGGAGGCGGAGGAGGATCCCCAATCAAGATGCAAGTGTGGGAGGAGACATGTGCCAGCACCATTGGTATCAAATCGATCGAAGGAGTGGGGGACATGGAGCACGGTGTGCTGTCATCGACAGATGGAGGTGAGTGTCCACACGAAACATTGCAATGCAAAGCATGAAGTTCTCCCCCAAATGTGACCTTGTAACTAGCTAATGCATGGGCCATCACACACACATTTACACAACCATGCCCATATGCTGTGCATATCCCTACACAACCACATGCATGCAGCACCTCAGACATGTGACACCCAGACTCATGCCTGTATGACCCACCCATATGGCAAGCAACCTGCATGTCCGATATCGAAGTCAAAATGCACAGAACTGCAGCAATAACAACACATGCATGTTGCACGTTGACCCACCACCGATGCTATCCCTCTCTTGGTCCCCCACAGGCTCACAATCTGACAGAGAGGAGCAGGACTCTGCGGCGCAGGACCCAACATCAAAGAAGAAGGCCAAGGGCATGGAGGAAGGCACCAGGCCTACCACATCGATGGGCACAGGGAAACCTGGACTGCCGCAGAGCGCCAAAGCCACACATGCAGCCACGTCACCATGGTGTGAAAAAGTGGCCGACAATGTCGTAGCACCCACACCTGCCACTCCCACCACACAGGAGCAAGTGACAGAAGGCTCACTGTCTGCCGCCAACAGCTCGATTGGCGAAGCTGCTGCGACGGCCCTCCTGTCTGATGTCGAGGAACCATGCATTACACCCGTGGGACACCGCACACCCAGCCCTCAGCTGTCAGCCCTGCCCAGCCCACGGTCAACATCCAATGCCAGCAGCCATGAGCTGTCTGGTGGTGACTCCTTGGCAGGGAGATGGAGTACCATGGAGTTCTCACCTAATGGCGGACACATGCCGCAAGCCGCGTCAAAAACCACCAAACGCAGGCCCAGAGATCAGGGAATCAACATCAAACAACAGTGCCAGGAGGAGCTCACTGCGCTGGTTGGCCAGCACGTGAGCGAGGGTGCCCTGGCGAGGGAGGAGTGCCAGGAATATGCCAAGGGAATAAAACAAGCTATAGAATGCAGCACTACACGCATTTGCAATGAGTTGGCAGCTGTGAGGCAGGTCCTCATCCGCATCACGGATGCAATGGAGTGCCAGCATCCCGTACAGGGACAGGACCAACCAAGTATAGGGTGTTTGGGGCATTTGAGAGGGGAGGGGGGATTGGGTGTTTGGGGCATCTGTGGGGGAAGGGGGATAGGGTGTTTGGGGCATTTGTCGGGGGAGGGGGGTTAGGGTGTTTGGGGTGAAGGGTCTGTGCACTTCAAAATCACATTATGCTTAATACACCCGTTGTGTCAGGAACAATCACATGAGTGGACATTCTTAATTGTGTATGTGTGCTTTATTGTTGAATAGTGCACAGTGTTCATTTACCCACAACATCCAGTGTCCTGAGTCCCACATCCATTGCACCCTCTTCATCCATGTGTATTAGAAACATTGGTCTATCAGATGCTGGCGCACAGCACGTCCCTCCTGTGCATCGCCACCGGCATGACGTGCTGCCCCATCTTTTCTCTCCTCCTCCTCCTCCTCACCAGGTGGTTGCTGTTCAATGTCAGGGGGCATAGGCACATTCCGTCTGATGCACATATTGTACAGCATGACACATGCCATGATGATCTTGCCCACCTTCTCATGCTCGTACAGGAGTGCCCCACCCGACCCGCTGAGGCAGCGAAACCGTGTCTTCAAAAGGCCAAATGTCTGCTCGATCACCACACGGGTACGGGTATTTGCACAATTGTCGTCCTCTTCGTGCCTGTTCTGTGGGTTTCGGACAGGGGTAAGGAGCCACCTCTTCAAGGGATAGCCAGCATCACCTGCATGGGTGCAACAATGGTTATGTGTAAGTGATTTAATCAAATGTAACCTGTACCTATTACACACAAGCCAGCATTGTTTCCTTGATCACATCCACATATCCCTGCATGCATGGAGGTAATCAGAGTAACTGCAATGTGTCATGGTGTCCTATTCTTTGTGAGTGTTCATGCACTGTGCATGCCTACGGCAGTTGTTGCCATGATCTAGGTGTTGTGTAGTCATTCGTATCCTTTGATCCTGTCACCGTTGGAACCAGACTCTTAGTGATCTGCCATTCCACGCTTGATGTCCCCATGCTGGCATGCTGCACTTCTGTGTTGGTGTACGAGTGAGAATCCGTATATTAGCTTAATGTGATTCCTTAGTAGCCACTCACCGACACATTTCCATTGGGATGCTGTTCAGCGGTCATTAGCATTGGCCAAATTGGCAGCATGTCGCTGCATTGTGTTGTAGAGGGTACGGTCTGATGATGTGCAGTGTACATGTGGATGGATATGGCATGGTTGCAGTAATGGCTTGTTGTCATTGTTGTGCAGCTTACGTCTTACATATGGTTTTCCTGTGTCAGGTTCAGTCTGGCCTGCTCTGGGCGACGGTTTATTGCAGTATGGGCATTGTTCAGTCTCTCAACTGATCTCACCCAGTTGGAGTGTGCATCTCTCCCCCCCCAATCTCACCCAGTTGGAGTGTGCATCTCTCCCCCCCAGTCTACTCCCCACATCACACTGCCAAGTGCTTGCCATGCAACTCACCAAGTGACCAGGAACGTTGTCCGGCATGTCGCTCCATGTAGCGTGGTATCGTTGAGTTCCGCAGGACCATTGAATCATGGGTTGATCCGGGATATCGGGCACAACAATGTGTGATGATCTTGTTTGAGTCACATACCATTTGCACGTTGATGGAGTGGTATTGCTTTCGGCTTCGGTACACTACCTCCATGGCATGTGGGACCACCAATTCCACATGGGTGCAGTCGAGGGCACCGATGCAACTTGGGATGCCTGCCAGTGAATGGAAGCCAACTTTGGGGTTAGAGATCTCCTGGTCAGTCCGTGGTAGGGATATGTGTTCACTTATGTGCTTCAGGAGGGCATCGAGCACTTGGTTTAGCGTGCGTGAAAATAATGGTTGTGAAATGCCATGCATCTGCCCTAACGTGTGCTGGTAGGTGCCTGTGGCCAGGAAGTGGAGCAATGACACCACCTTCAGTAGAGGGGGAATGGTGGTACGGATGTCTATGAGGCTGACAATGTCGTTGTGTATCATGTCCACAATGGGGGTGATGGTATCCCGGTCCAGACGGTACAAGGTGTGGATCTGCTCAGGGGTTAGGTTGAATGGACTGGCTCTGATTCTAGGGATTGGGGGCTGCCTCTGTGGTACAGCTGCCTGCACTGGTGGGGCATGCTGTGCCTGTCTCACCCTTCTTCTCCTCCTTCGTCTCCTCTGTGCTGCCTGTTGTTGTTGTTGCAGCTGCAATGCAAGCATGTCCTCCAGCCCCAGGATTGCTACTAGTATTGGAATCATTTTGGTGTGTGAATGGGTGTGGGAAGGGGTGCGGTGTGCTCCTTTCGTGCTGGCCCAGTCTACTGCCTCCACCTGTGCTGATTGTGTGCACCTGTGGCAGTTGAGAACACTGCACATGGCCGTTTACGGGTGGTTCGCGATGACGGTATTTCCGCCATGCCGGTATCCACTTTTTACGCCTGATTCATGGCGCTATTTTCATGTCCGCCTAACTTGTGATGTACTCCTGTTTCTGCCATGCCGCTATTGCCGGCATGTAGGTACGCCTGCCCGTGCCCATGCCGCTGTTAGAGGCACCATTCTTTGCCGTGCTGCTAATAGCGGGTAGGCGGGTCGTGATTGGCCGGAGCAGTAAGCGATGCCGGTAATCCCTTACTGGCATCGTTTTTCCCTTACCGCCAATAGTTTTTTAAGGAATGCATTGCTATAAACACCATTGCATTACAGAGCTCTATCCAGTACATGAACCCAGTCATGTAGAAATGTAGCAATTGTCTACAGCATGCATCATAGAGCTGCAATAATCAAAATCTTCAGATGTTGGATCGTACAATGATGAATGCTTTCGTTTGAGAGCTTTCTGCGTGTGACACATGCAATAAGTAGCTACGAATGCCTCTCTTACTACATTACCGTACTCCTATACAAAACACGTAAAGAGACCACAACGTATATAAATATGAGTATACATAGACAAAGTAAAGTAAACAAAAAAGTAGGAGTACCACCAGAAAGTGTTCATACCCTCACTGTTTATGTTCATGCAAGAAATAATTGCTGTGTTTCAGGCTTGCTTCTTCCCCTATGTATATGTATCTTATGCTGTTACTGAACCCTAAGGAAAGTAGTGTCACAACATACGAGAAGGGTAAGGTAAACAAATATAGCAACTTTCCCACGTTTAGTTCCTGACTCCGAATGAAGAAAAGCACCCAATGTACATATGTCACTGAACAAGAAAAAGAGTGAGCCACACATGTTATGTCATCAATCATGTCATGAATGACATTTGTGATGTGATCTTTGATGTCATGGGTGTTAGTCCTTGCAGTGCACAGGGGTAGCATGAGGTATGGTTGTTTAGCTTACCATAACTGGTGAATTTCTGGTTTTTTTTGGGTTTTACCTGTTAAAGAGACGTTATAGTTAAGTTGCACTAATAAAAACCTATGAAATTCACTGAAAAAACTTTGTTAAAGGGACGCTATTCTTAAATTGCACTAATAAAAACCTATCAAATTCACTGAAAAAATGTTGTTAAAGGAACGTTATGGTTACAAATAAAATGGAAAAACCTCAGAAATGTGCCAGTTACGGTAAGCTAAGCAACCATAACTCGCCTCACCACCATGCACTGATAATACTAACACCCAAGACATCAAACATGATATCACAAATGTCATTGATGACATCACTAATGACACCACATATGTGGGCCATTTGCTTTTCTTCACTGATATATGTAGGTCAGGTGCTTTTCTTCACTGACAGAATATGAACATTCAAAAGATGGTATATATGTACACGTTACCCTTGACATATATTTTTAAAGTAATTGTCTTAGGATTTGGTGTTACCTCATGCTACACATACACAGGGCAATGAGCAGGCCTCAAACACACAATTGTTTTGTATACATGAATATGAATGTAATGTTTTTACCATTATCTGGTGATGTTGATGCTTTCTTCCTTACTTGAGTTTATCTGTATGTGCCTTACATTTGTATACACTGTGGCTCTTCATATATATTTTTTGTACTAACGGAAGTGTGTAGTAAGTATTCAATTGTTAGCTCTTTATTCCATAATTGACATTAGTCAAAATTCTAATAGGATTGAGGTTATTACTTTGCTGGCCAGTATTACCAGCCTAAAATGCTGTACTTCTTTGTGCATGGTGGAGGCATTGCCTATGTGTATGTATGAATACGTTCCTGTATTAACAACAACAAACCTATATAATATTTTGTAGACTCAACTGTGTCACCTCTGAGTTTTTGCGCAGCATCAATGTCAATAAGCGGAAAACAATTGCACTATGTATAAAACAGATATAGTATGACAAGGTGTGCAATCTAATAAATTTGTCAGCCAAAATACTTTTAGAGCAAATTTTATAGTTTAGAAAAAACAGAACTGCCTTTTTTTTTTTTTTTTTAACTTTTAGAGCAAATTTTATAGTTTGTTTTGAAAAAACAGAACTGCTCCCACGTGTTTTGACCCTAAAAAACGGGTCCTTTTCAAGGCAAAACTGTTGGATTCGAAACCAAAAGGTAGAAGGTCGAACAAACAATAAATCAACATATGGAAGGGATGGGGGCCAGAACCCATCAGAGGAAAGCAAAACGGTAAACCAATCCAAAACCATTGAGTCATGTCAGAAAACAGAAAGAAAACCCATAACAAATAATAATATATTCCAAATAACATTGCCACACAATATAACAGTAGATGTGTGTTACCATATGTTATGGAGCATTCGTTGGCCAGAGTCCCAAGTTGAGATGTCCAAATGTTTGTGGTCACAAAGGGGAAACAAAAATTGTGAAAATACATGATAAACTCAACTTCTTGGGATCACACATATGTAACTATTTATACATTTTGTGCCAAATTATACTATCTGATGAAAATGGGAAGAGTTTTGTGCCAGAGTCCAAACTGTTCATCCTTTAAGCACCTCCATGACTAACATGTAAAGAAAATGATGCGGTCTATCTACCACCACCCACATGTGCATAAGTGGTGAATAGAGGGGGTATGGTAAAAATTACAGTATACTGGTTGATCCACGTGATGTATCAAAAGGGTAACAGCATCAATACAGGCAAATAGTGTAATTCCTGATACAATCTTGGAGTAGTTTGTTGTATACTAGATGCCTAAGAAGTGTCAAAACACAAACATACGGAAAATAGTGTTCGAGTTTTAGGTATTTTGCATATAACTCCCATGTGCGCCAATTTCATAAGTAAATGGGAAAATGTCAATTGTGCAGAGAAGTTTACCTGATGCTTCATAGATACCTGTAAGAGTCAATTTCGGAGCATTTCCAGACCACAAATTCACTAAGACCAAAAAAAAATAAAAAAAAAAATTAAAAAAAGGCAGTTCTGTTTTTTCAAAACAAACTATAAAATTTGCTCTAAAAGTATTTTGGCTGACGAATTTATTAGATTGCATACCCTGTCATACTGTATCTGATTTTCTGTTATATACATAGTGCAATTGTTTTCCGCTTATTGACATTGGGGCTGCGCAACGACTCAGAGGTGACACAGTTGAGTCTACATTTATACCCAACCAGCAGTGTTTGAGGTACCTGCTATTCCCTTGTACGTGCTGCAACCCTTAATTTAAGTATTTTGTCAGAAATCACTCAGTGTGTATATTTTTTGTTAAAATTTGCAAATTGTTGTTCCCAGCGCCTCATCATCACGGCACACCTCATTTTTGTCTCTCAGTTAATTGTGCCTATTGAGGCTTGCAGGGGTTTTCAGTGACTACAGCAGTATATTTTTTGTCCGTCTTTTTTCACTCTTTACTCTTAACCCAATTCAGGGGACCTAATGGCTGAATACATTGCCAATCGTGAAAGGGATCGAGTAGCACTATTCTCCCCCAAAGGCAGCATGAGCAATGCTTTTTCCAATTATGGGAAAGTTACAGAAACACTCTCCAATAAATTTGTACGACTAGAAAGATGGTCTAAACGTGAAAACAACATATATTGGGAAAAAGTGTCACTTGAAAACTATATTGAACATAATATGATCCCCAGGGGTCTTCGTATTCTTCTCTTTCCAGATTTCACACCTAATGACGATCAGGACCTTGCCCAAGAATGAGAAGAGAACCTTACAATTAGTTCTGAGAAAATGCTCAAACTTTTGGTCACGCATGCTGAACGTGAGCATGCACGTGTTACCACTCAAATTGACACTGTTCAGAAGGAAATAGAGGAGATGGCCAATCCAAGCACTGTTAAAGATAAGAACTATGACAAAATGCATCTTTTACTTAAGAACTATCAGGATGAAGTCAAAATATGTACATTTCGTAAATTCTACCGTGACAAAAGAGATTACAATAATGATAGAGTATACACCTTTCAGGCCAGATTTGACTATGATAACATCAAACCTGCTATTCCCACACCCACTACCACTCCTGTGTCTTCATAAATTGAATATGAGGAAGAACAACTTGCTACTACTGACCAGGGGGAGGGTAGCTTTACTCCTGCACTCACTCATCAACGTAGAGGTTTTCTAGCGGAAATTAAACACATAATAAGGCCAATATTCCAAATCAAACTGGACAATCAATTAAAACAGTACGTTTCACTGTCCCTTTAGGGTGACCTACCACAACTCCCACCACATCCTCCGAGGAGGAAGAGGAAGAGGAGCAAGGGACAGACAAAGGGAGAAACGCAAACAAGCGGCAAACTCGCTCCAGCCTCAAGAATCTGGCAACCAAATCGATCCTCCGAACTTAGTATGCAATTTATCCATTAAGGTCTTGTCCGCTGCTGAATTGTCCCTCTTGAATAAAGGTCTTTCATTTGTACCAAGTTGTCATTCCAATCTCATTGATTTCCAAATTGATTTATTCAAATTTACTCGTAAACTCAGACTTAAAAAGTATTTTCACCAGCAAGTCGCAACTTACAGGCCCCAGGTGGCATCACCATTACTCAGCAGTTTTACTATATCTGACATAGAAGACACACGACTTTTGATGTCTCTCAAAGATGACACATCAGCTACTTCCTATACTATACAACAGGAATTAGGTATCCACCAACACAATTTGAAAATGGTAGAACATAAACCTAAATCAAAATTTGTACCCGTAAGTGCAGAAGAAAGTGTTATAGACACTTTCTATCAGGCCGTCATACAAGACATTCATAAACAAATGGATCACATCCAGTCTCTGCCCATTAAATCCAATCTCACGCTTTCAGAAAAAACTGCTCTTAAAAATCTTGCCCAAGATGCCAACATTGTCATTAAGGAGGCCGACAAAGGCGGCAATATTGTGATCCTGAACACTGAAGATTATATTACCATGGCTAATGAACATCTCAGCACTCCTGGTTGCTATCAATTATTGACAGGCAACCCTACTCATGACACAGTTATTCAACTAAAAATGTTGTTACAAGACTGGCATTCACGTGGGACTCTCACAGATGACGAGAAGTCTTTCTTATTCAGGAACAATCCAGTTATTCCCACTATGTATTTTCTTCCGAAAATACATAAGGACTACACTGTGTGTCCTCAGGTACGACCAATCATGAGTGGCATAGGATGGGCCACAGAGGGACTTTCCCAATACATTGACACTGCTATCAAAGACATTGTACCAACATTGCCAGCTTACTTACGGGACACCACTCAGACATTGCAGATATTACAGGATTTAGAATGGCCCTCAGATTTTCTTTTAGCTACTTTTGATGTGAAAGCACTGTACACCTCGATTCAACATCATATAGCTTTACAAACCATTGACTTTACGTTTCGCAATCATTCGGCATCACATAGTCAACATGTTCACATGATCAAAGACTTCTTAAACTTTACTTTAGCTCACAACCAATTTCTCTTTAATCAACAATACTATTTGCAAACTAAAGGAGTACCTATGGGCGCGAAATACGCCCTTTCTCTGGCCAATCTCTTTATAGGTTTTTATGAGGATCAATACATCTACACAGATCATCAATACAAACAGAATCATATAGTTTGGAAGCGTTATGTAGATGACATCCTTGTTATTTGGAAGGGGATGCCATCTCCATTTGCTGAATTTTCCAACTATCTCAAATGTAATGTTTTTGGTATAGAGTTTTCTGGAAATGTGAGCTCTCAATCCTTGGAATTTCTGGATCTCCAGATTAACATTGTAGATGGCAAGTTGCAGACACAAACGTTTCGCAAACCTACTGCTGTTAATGCCATACTTCATGCCACCAGCTGTCACAAGAAATCAATTATTTCTAATATTCCCTTTGGGGAATTCCACCGTGCTCGACGTAATTGCAGCACTGAAACAGCTTTCAAACAGGAATGTGCCATGATCAGGCAGAGGTTCTTAGAACGAGGATACACTAAGCAGTGTATCAACCAAGGTCTCACTCGTATCAATCAAGTGACACATGACTCAACTTTGGTCTCTAACAGAGAATCTATCAGTCAATAAACTGACCACGTTCAATTTATCACCAAATATTCACAGGATCACAGCATGCTTTACCGATTGCTTAACAAGCACTGGTACCTTCTGAAATTGGACACTGATCTGCAGTCGTTTGTCCCTAAGACACCCACATTTATTTTCACCCGCAATAGAACTTTGCGCAATGAACTTTGTCCCTCGTTCTTTCAACCAAAACCTGTTCAGAAACAAACTCTTACATGGCTTCCACCTAACCGGTTGGCTTCTTTAAGTGTGGCACATGCAATTTCTGCAAATTTACACTCAATCAGAATGTTTTCAGTTGTCACCAATGTCAAACAATGCATATTACCAACTTTATTAACTGTAAATCTTAATTTGTCGTTTATGCCATATTAGGCATATGCCAAAGGGTATATGTAGGCTCTACCATCAGAGAGTTGCGAATACGCATCCGAGAACACCTCGCGCATTTGTAGAGTCAAGATCCTAAATTGCCACTTGCTCAGCATTGGCAACAACATCATCAATTGGATTCAGTTAATGATCTCAAATATATAGAGTTGATACAAGCCCACTCACACCCAAGAGGAGAGATCACCAACTGCTTCTTTGACAGCTCAAAGCATGGACCATTGCCAAACTTCGTTGTACCAGCCTTGGACTCAATACTGATACAGAACTTAATGTGTTTCTGTAATTTTTTTTGTCAATGTTGATTTATACTGTTCTCCTTTGTAGTATTAATCTTTCACATCCCATTATGTATCTTACATTACTGTGTTGATTGTTATGTTCCCATTGTTTTTAGTCTCGTTTCCATGCACTGGTATTATATTTAGTTAGGTCATTTATACATATACACACATTCCTTTTATTTTGCGAAGAGTTTTGACAGGCTCCAGCTGCTCATCCCCAAAAAATTCCCTTTTCCGTGTCAAGTTAGCTAATGAAGTAAGGAGGTTTCTCCAAAGTTTTGGACACCTCGGTTCTCTCACACTGTTCACCTAATGGTCGTATTTAGTGTTAAACACACACTTGCACTATTTTGAAAATATCGCTATGACGCCATGTCATAAACAATAAACATTGAGTTATCAATCTTAACATTACACATGGCCCATCACTATTACTCAGTCATGGCGTTGTTATAACAAAATAAACAGTTTCTATAATGGTTTTGGCCTACTGATACCATAATGCCATGGACTGCGTGCACGTGACCAAGTCACGTGACATGCATTCAGGTCCATTACTCTAAAACGCGCAAGAATTGCGCAGCGTTTTGCCGATTTTCTCGAACCTTTGTTATTAATTCTGTCCCGGGGATCTAACCCATAGGTTAGAATGCATTAATTTTTCTTACATATCCACACGCTCACACGCGACTCAAAAAACGTGACAAACGCACCAGCCGGCTAGCACGGGAATTGATACATAGCATTTCTTCCCCTTTTTCTTCCCTTTTTTTCACAGCATTGGTCTTAGTGAATTTGTGGTCTGGAAATGCTCTGAATTGACTCTTACGAGTATCTATGAAGCACCAGGTAATCTTCTCTGCACAATTGACATTTTCCCATTTACTTATGAAATTGGCGCACATGGGAGTTATATGCAAAATACCTAAAACACAAACGCTATTTTCCGTATGTTTGTGTTTTGACACTTCTTAGGCATCTAGGATACAAACTACTCCAAGATTGTATCAGGAATTACACTATTTGCCTGCATTGACCCTTTTGATATATCACGTGGATCAACCAGTATACTGTAATTATTACCATACCCCCTCTATTCACCACTTATGCACATGTGGGTGGTGGTAGATAGACCACATCATTTTCTTTACATGTTAGTCACGGAGGTGCTTAAAGGATGAGCAGTTTGGACTCTGGCACAAAACTCTTCCCATTTTCATCAGATAGTATCATTTGACACAAAATGTGTAAATAGTTACATATGTGTGATCCTAAGAAGTTCAGTTTATCATGTATTTTCACAATTTTTGTTTCCCATTTGTGACCACAAATATTTGGACATCTCAACTTGGGACTCTGGCCAACGAATGCTCCATAACATATGGTAACACACATCTATTGTTATATTGTGTGGCAATGTTATTTGGAATATATTATTATTTGTTATGGGTTTTCTTTCTGTTTTCTGACATGACTCAATGGTTTTGGATTGGTTTACCGTTTTGCTTTCCTCTGATGGGTTCTGGCCCCCATCCCTTCCATATGTTGATTTATTGTTTGTTCGACCTTCTACCTTTTGGTTTTGAATCCAACAGTTTTGCCTTGAAAAGGACCAGTTTTGTAGGGTCGAAACACGTGTCGGCAGTTCTGTTTTTTCAAAACAAACTATAAAATTTGCTCTAAAAGTATTTTGGCTGACTAATTTATTAGATTGCACACCCTGTCATACTGTATCTGATTTTCTGTTATATACATAGTGCAATTGTTTTCCGCTTATTGACATTGGGGCTGTGCAACGACACAGAGGTGACACACTTGAGTCTACATTTATACCCAACCAGCAGTTTTTGAGGTACCTGCTAGTCCCTCGTACGTGCTGCAACCTTAATTTAAGTATTTTGTCAGAAATCACTCAGGGCCTCATTACGACCCAGGCGGTAAGGGGTTTACGGCGCCGTAAACAGCGCCGACCCTTACCGCCTGAGTACGAGGTCCCTTAGCGCCATGGCGGATTTAACACCTGCTTTTAGCAGGTGTTAAAATCCATGGCGCTAAGGGACCATGGAGTTAATTACGCCACCGTAATTTACGGTGGCGTAATTAACGCCTTCCCCACTCCCATTATGCCCTATGGGGCAAAAATGGGAATGGGGAAGGGTAAATGGGGATTGGGGACTTACCGCCCCGCCAAACTCGGAATGGGGCGGTAAGTCCGCCAACCACCATGGCGTAAACGTAGTTTACGCCATGGTGGTAAAGTCACGGCCCAGGCGGTAACTTACCGCCTGGGTCGTAATGAGGCCCTCAGTGTGTATAGTTGTTGTTAAAATTTGCAAATTGTTGTTCCCAGCTCCTCATCATCACGGCACACCTCATCTTTGTCTCTCAATATAATGCTTTGTTTTGATAAGTACATGTTTTAATACATTAAGTATTTTATTACAGATCTCCTGATCACCCATAACATGTTGTTACCAATATTATAAAGACAGTCCCTTGTAAGGACTTTTCATCAAAATTAATTCCATATGTGATGTCATCAATGACATTTGTGATGCCATCTTTGATGTCCTGGGTGTTAGTCTTAGCAGTGCACAGTGGTGGCGCAAGTTATAGTTGCTTAACCTATCATAACTGGTGAATTGCTGAGGTTTTTAGGTTTTACTTGTACCCATAACATCCATTTAACTAAGTTTTTTACAGTGAATTTCATAGGTTTTTATTAGTGCAACTTAACCATAAGGTCCCTTTAACAAAGTTTTTTTGTGAATTTCATAGGTTTTTATTAGTGCACATCCCTTCCATCATACTGTGCCCCCACACGTGACAGTCGCAAAGTCTCCGGACTGCGCGAATGTCCACGTACGGCAGACAGCATTCACGCTGCCCAAAAGCACAGGGGTCATTTTACACTGTTGTAGCCTTCAAACGACAAACACATATGCATAAAACAGCAATAGGTATATGTTCTACACCCAAAAATAAGTGTGCATAGAAAATCTTCACTTCAAAATGTACAACTATGTTTTCATTTAGCGCACAATATAATGGAATGCACCGACCGCAAAGCGTAACTGTACACCTCACAGTATCATCTCAGTACAACTCTGATTAAAGACTGAGAGACACCCGGCACTTAATTCAAAAGAAGCTCTTACAAAATAGTAAGTACACTGTATTCATTTCTCTATTATTACCATTTGTCATACATACATATCTTATAAGGAAAAATCACTATGTTTTTATTTTAACAGAAATGGCAAGCACACTGGAATGGTTAGAGGACAATTTCCCTAAAGAAGAAATGACCGACCAAAACATCTTAATGGTATGCAGTACATTTTTTAAAACAAATAACTTCTGTAATTTGTTGAAATCTCACCATAACATGAATTTCTTTTTAACAGTAAAAACTTGTAATGAAGAAACCACGGGCCAATTCCATTTGAGAGAATCTAAAGTATTAAACAGAGAGCCCCTATCTCCAAATCTGCATGCTGAACTAATCAAATTATCTGCAAAAATGGACGAACTGAATAATAATATTATTCAGCGCCTAACCTTTGTTAAAAATGATGTCAAGGAAAATGTTCGCTATCACTTCTCTACTTGTACCTGTACCTGTTCACCTTCTCCCAACCAATCATCCCCATCAAATTCCCTCAATTTAAATAAAAGACGCTATGATGAAACCTCACCCCCTCCATCCCCTCATGAACATTGTACAGAAATTCATAATTCTCCCATATATGTTTCCCATTCCAATTCACCATCTCTTTGTTAAATGAAGGTATGTTTTTTACTGTAAATAAATGTGGGTATAGTCCAGTGACCACTTAACAAAAAAGCCCAATTATGGGTCAGCGGACAGCGCGACTGTCCGGGGTGTCCACACTCGAAATGGAGGTGCCCCCGGACACGAGCGATGTCCGCACATGTCCATGTTTGCATGGCACACCTTTAATAATCCTCGGACATGGCTCATGTCTGGATATGTCCGCACCCAAAGTGGATATACCCCCGGACCCAGCACCTGTCTGGAAATGCCCGCTCTCGCTTGGCGCACTTTTAATTAGACCAGGGACACCACCCCTGTCCTGCGAACACTGGCGTACATGTGCACCTCATCTCCCTGGGCCTCCAAACATTGCGCCTGTCGGGACATGTCCACTCTAGCGTGGCACACTTTTAATTAGTCTCGGGACACCACCCCTGTCCTACAAACAATGGTGCACATGCGCACATCGTCGCCTGCCCTATAGGTGTCCAGGGACAGCCTTCATGCCCCCAGACATCCAGGGATGTCACCATGTGACCGCTCCCCTGCGGCTTGATGTAAGTGTTCACGGACAGTGTCTGTACCTCCGGACAGTTTAAATCTGCATGTTTTGGCAATCTACAGTGTTTCAGGCTGAAACTTTACCTTTGTAGATCTTCTAGACTGTGTCTTAGTTGATCTGGCAACCCTTTGTAACTTTTTAAGACCTATTTGTGGCTCGATACTCTGCGGACAGTTGCGCGGTCCCCAGACAGCCACTCTGAAAAGACCCACCAATTACTGTTCCTCATTATCAATCTGACTGTCCAGGAGAGCGCATTTGTGAAACACCTGCTCTCCAGAACTTGATCTAATGGCATTCACTATGGCCATCTGTGCTCCCCAAACTCCCCCCCCCCCACCACCACCATCTGGAAGGCCTGGAGAGGGGAACAGGCACAGAGATTCAAAAGAGGAACACGAGGAGAATGAAGAAGATGTATAGGAAGTCCCTCTCTCCAGCACCCGTCGTGAGTCCTGGGTGTGGTAACTTTTCAGCACTGTTGAAGGTGTACCGAAGTCTCATGCACACAAAGTTCGATGCACTGACAGTCATGGAAAACCGGGTCTGTACTCCTATGGGACCACCTCCACGTGGTACCACGCCAAGTTGAACCACAAGGGGGCAGTGAGAAAGGTGGTACATTTTGAAGGGAGGAGTAGGCTGACGTCCTCTACCCCATCTTCATTGTCTGCTCCTGCCACAGAGGTACTCCTGTGGGGCAGGCATCCCAGCGGCCTCCTCGCAGGCCATACATAACACTGTTGACCCTTACCTTTCAAGTGTCACAGTGCTATGTATGTACTGCGACACGCCTTCTGTAGGGGGGAGCAATTTCAGAGTGCTTTCGAGGCACGGTCAAGGAGCACGAGAAACACTGCCCCTACCTGTTTAAGCCCCACCCAACATCTTCCTCTCTCTACCTGCCCATCCGTCCCTCTCGTTGTTGCCCCTGCCCTCCCTCCCCTCCCCTACCTTACCTCTCCTGAAAACAAAAACCCCCCAAAAAAAATACAAAATCACAAAAACACAAAAAAACAGTTCCTTTAGGAACCACCTTTCACAGTTGAAAAAAAGAACTAACAAAGAAAGTTACAGGCCCCCTATACAGCCTGTCAAAACAAAGGGGAATGCCTGCTTCTAAACCCTGGTCCCTCAGGCAATAAATCATATGCAGAAACAATAAAATGGACCAGAGCGCAAAGGATGACCCTTCACATTTAGTTTATCATTTTCATTATATTGATAAACAATTCTTTCACAATAATTTTACAAATGTTTATTCTGTATTTTCCATAAAAATCAATCAATTTCTTTAAATCAATTCGCAATAATGCATTACATCATTAATAAACAAAATCATCAACTACTAGTTTGCTCACACACGCCTATTCACTACCATTCATTGATTCACTCTCATTCTTCCCTCATATATTCACCACACTGAATAAAAAATGTGACCGTCTATATTAGTCACCAATTGACATGCTCTAATATTTCTCAAAGTCTAGTTCCCTATATCAGTTATCAGGTGTCACAATCTGTATGTAGATGTTCCCACAGATTCTACTCGTGTTTCCATTGTCTTCACGGACTCCAAAACAGTAATGTCCCTTTAAATAAGGCAACCATCGTCAGGACCGTGAACAGGAATAACTCTTCCAATTCCTGATGGTAGGGTGAGCCAAACTGCCTATAAAAACAGAAATAAAATCCAATATGTCATCCCTCATCTTGTTATACAATCCAATGTATGTGTTACACAATGACTTTCACTAGTCATCTGATCTGACTCATCTGCACATTCAATTTGATGGCAGGTAGTATCGATCTAGGGATATATATATCCCACAATCGCCTTCAGGCTTCGACCTCAAGCCTCAGGTCTCACATGTAAAGCAAAAATCCTTTATTAATTCCACTCCAAAGTTAATTCGACTCAATCTCGCTCAAAAAATCATCAGGTGAAGTACTCAATCAATAATTGTACTCACTTGCTTTATGTCTTATGCGTTTCACATAAATTATCCACTATTCCTTCCGTTCTCAATTATGGTTGTAAAAAAGACAATTTGTTGCCGCCATAGAAAACATATTACATATCATTAGGGCAAGCCCATCTTTTGTCTCTACTTTTAGATCCTAGTAAGTTTATCAGCAAAAAATATGAAAGAACCCATCTCTACTTACTACGTTCCTTTCTTTTGCTCTGCTTATTTTGCTGTTATTTAGATTATCTGTCTGTCGTCCAGATCAGGGATTAATCCTGTTTTTATTCATACATGTGTCCGGTGGGCCAAATGTGTCATACCGCAACACCTGTGGGACAGTTAATTATATTATTTTCTGTATCCCCACACTGTTCTCGTATGTATCCTATACATGTTCGCTGTGTCCTGTTTTTTCAACATATGCACAATTGCTTTCCATTAACTTTCATCATTCCGCGCATCAAGCATGGATGTTGCGTTGTTTTTAAAGTGCCACCGCTTATCATTGCTTCCTACTCTATTCAGTGAATTCCAAGTCTGTTTTCCATTCAATCATAAACGTGTATACAATATAATCCGTCATGTTCCAGCGACTCGGTTCGGATAGCGAACCCATTTTCCTTAGCGCTACTACTCATGGCAATATGCTGGGCTATTCTATATGCACAAAGAGCAGCCAAATTACCTAAAGTTCACACAATGCAACCATGCCCAGTGGTACATGCATGCAAATAGTATAGCCTGCACAATCTTTCGGTACAGGCCAGTCACACGCACCAACATGGATCTCTTGGTCCATAGGTCTGTGCTCCCCTTTAGCATCAACCATTCTATTGGGAGCACCCAGCAGTCATATTGCATTTAATTTTGCCACGAGTATTGTGAAAGAACACAAACCACCACCCCCTCTGGTACCCCATCCCACACCTTCCCTTTTTTTCCCAACCGTGCATGAATATAGTGCCACCACTGGTACCCCGATTGGGTCCCACAATAATTGCACTCACTCTAGTAATATGAGTTGAAACGCACATATAACCTGCTGCCACTCTGACAGTGTCACGGAACAGTGGATAGTTATTCATCCCAGTCACCCTCCCCTTTGGTTCCGTTTCAGGAAGCAGAGGCGTCTCACCAGTGGGGATCATCAGCCTTGGTCTCCAGACAGAATTAAATTCACATTTAACACAACTGGTCCTGAAGAAGTCGATCACAGCGACCTTGATTGTTGAAACCGGTCGACTCCTTACAGCACGAGGAATCCTGTGCTGAAGAAGATAGTCCACAAATCATATATGAGGACACTTAGAGAAAATATTGTTTTACGAATGAAATTGCTGAATTGGCATTGAGTATGAGGTGGTCTGACAGCAGAGCCCTTTTATTGCCTCCACCAGAATAAGGTCTGAAGTAATTGGCCCTCTCTCTCACCAGCTGGTCATTAAAACAAAGATTGCAAATCCAGTAGTGGGTTTAGGCCATTGTCACTTAGTTAGAGACACAAGATTTATTAGAATTGTTGTTCTCTGTGAGCCATACCGCCTATTTGTTGACTTTAATCTGTTTTTATGATTTGTTATGTACGAAGGAAGGGTAGATAGGGACAATTTTCTCATCTATCCCTTTTAGATAGGCGGCACAACATCCGACGCCTAGGAAAAGTTCCTTGCTCCATAGGGACAGGGTGTTCTTCTGAGTAGGGAGAGTATGTATGTGATATAAATATGAATAACAAATGACTGATGTGTTTAGCACATATATATATATATTTATTTATTTATTTTTTCTCCATGAGAGAAGCTCACCACCTACTAAATGTTACTTCATGTTATGAAATATGCGAACCAGCAATGTTATCTGAGACCCCAAATGAATTTGATAAGCTTTCTACAAATTGCGCAGACCGCAAGAAATTGATGGATGCCTCACCTCCCATCAGGGATATATACTTTACAACCAGCCACTGTTCAATTGAATATTCTCATTGAACTGAACCAACAAGTCAGCGGGCTCCATATATAGAGCTACTTCAACTTTGAGATCGCTGTTACCCACAGAAAATGACCCCCAAATTATAACACAAAAAACACCTTAGGAGAGGTAAGAGGATTAATAGCCCTTCTGCTTAGCACATCCTCAATAGTATTAGGCGAAGCCTAGAGCAACAAACAAAACAGTGCCAAGGCGCTTATTATGTTCCCTTTTCAATATGCGTCCTAATGCCTACAGCATCAATCAACAATTACAAATCAGATTCAAAACGAGTTTACAAAATAAATGTCATTTATTAGTTATGTCATCATTAAAACCAGAAAATTGTTCAAAGTCAACAATATAAAAACTTCATTAACCAGACATCTGGTATAAGGTGCAAGTGCTAATAATATGTACCCCCACAGATTAGGAGGTAAAACAGCAGAATAAACAGAAAAAACGCAAAATATCTACAACAAATGCCAAATAACAGATTGTGTGGAAACCGGGAGTGAAACGGGATTGGGGTTACTCCGGGGTAGTGTTGTGCAGGTGTAACCAAAATAAACATAATCACGCACTACATTCATTCTAATTCAAATTTCAGACATACTCTTTCTTTCATCACTTTCCCAACATGTTTCTTTCTGAACGTGTGTGTAAGTAGGGTACACAGAAATTCATCAGGGGTAAACTGCCATCTACCAACCCCAAAAATAACCAAATGATGGTATTGGTTAGGGTACAATTCTTCTAGTAACAACCACAATTGATTATTGCAAGGTCATCCAAGAAACATTTACTAGAAAGCCAAATAGCAAATACATAGGCTTAATGCACGATTTCATGCGGATTGATTATCCAAACTTTTCTCCTCCTGTAAATGGTCCAAGATTCGTTTGAGACTCAACAGCAAGAGAGGGACTCCATATCTGAAAGGGAACAAATCAGGGTATAAATGAAGAATGCCCTGATTATTCATTCTCTACATATAGAATGGAATGAACATTTAAAAAGCGACCTAGTTTACAAATACTGGTCAAAAAAGTAATGCACCTACACTAACCGGTGGGTACAACACTATAGTCGTCTAAAAGATAGCAGTGGCACTTCATCTAAGTGTTTGCACTCTAAGAGAATAGACTGGAGGCCCAGGCAGTCAAGTTAAATGGCAGCACTATAAGGAATAGATTAAATGCCCAAAGTGCTGGCTTAAAATGATCTGGCGAATAGAAAAGCTGGCCGGTATACCTATTGGCAACAGTATGTTGTAAGCTTGGTTTGGGATTCACCACTTACTTAATTGGAAAAAGTCACGAGGCACTCCAAAGTACAATCTTCCGAATAGTTTGGTCTTTAATTCCGTATAGCTGCAGTCCAGCGTTGAGCAAAACACCGCTGGCTCTTCAGCCTAAAGGAGACATAGGGGAGCAAAGCGTATTGCCTCTATGTAAGTACTTTGCTAGTATTCTTCTGGTGTAAACAATTAGTTATAAAATGTGCTGCTTACCACTCCTGGTGCATTAGAACATGCACAGTGGATGGAACAGTGCACTGCCGTTTTGTCTCGCACTGATGTACTCGTCCCTTATTCCGTTGACAATGGACCAGACCCAGGTTGGGTGCCCCGTGATGTACCTTTGGCTTTTGGTAGCTATAGGAGTGCTACACATGCTGGTTCATAGCCTGTGTACGTTGGCATACAAAGGAATGAAAAGGACCCCGAAACCATCAGAAAGTTGTTTTTAAGTGTGTGCTGTTCGTGCTCTTAACTCAAAAACGGAGACTAACTCGTGGCCGTGGCATAATTAAGAGGGTATAAAGGATGTGTATTCACGTGCAATAATGGCGACGTGTGAGGATCAAGTTCTCACGCAAATTGACCGGATCAGAGTCACGGCACACAAACAGATGGAAATTGTAGGCTGCCGTGGCTCATCTAATTGAACATTAGGTTAAAGTTGAGAAATGCCCGTGTCCAAATGGCAGAGAAAACTGGGGGTTCTAATAATTATATTTCATTTTTCCAATTTCTTGGTTTTACCGCAGTGTTAGTGTCCTCCAGTGTTCTCCGTCTGTGCTCCCAGTGCCGTTGCTGAAGTGCTCTCAGAATCACATGACTTTTATACGTAAATGGGTGTGTAGCTCGACATCGCGCGTACCTTGTGATTGGGGCATGAGTCGAATGGACGCATAATCAGTCAGCTGACTGTTCGTAGTTTTGTGTTGCCCTTCATTTGCTTCTCATGTTGATGTTCCTTCGTTTAATCATTGAAACTACGAAGTGACCTTTGTTGAGATTATGTGGTCAGCCATCAGCCGTGCACGATGTTTGTAAGTACATTATGTTTGTGACGTTAAGTCATGTTTCATATTGTGCTGACTTGTAAGATTCCAAGTTCCAATCTATTTTCTGATTGAGGCCAGTACTGGAGCTTTGGTTAGAAAAATAAGTTGTTGTTCTTTCCTTAATAGAATCGTTCTATCCCTGTTAATGTCCATACTAGGTGTCAATTTATAAATTATTGTCCATTTTAGGTCTTCCAATGTGTGCTGGTATTCTATCCAGTGTTCAACCATTGGGGCATTTTTAGTCCGATTTTTTAGGCAGCTTTTATGTTCCCCAATGCAGAGTTTCACTTTCCGGTCCGTTTTTCCAATGTAAATTTTCTCACAAGGGCACCATATTGCATAAACTACCATAGTTGAGTTACAATTGGTGTGTAGTTTTTGTTTCCATTTGAATTTTAAAGATATGTCTACTTCAGTGCTTTTTGCGGTGTATTTACAATATACGCACAGTCCACATGGATGATGTCCCACAATTTTTGGAAGGCCCCATATCTGAGTCAGGCTCGCTATGGGTCGAGGTTTTAGCATCACGTCTTTCCTAGTAACTTGTTCTTTTAAGTTTTTACTGCGTTTAAACGCAACAACAGGTCTGGGCACTGGTATCTCTCCTTTTTCCAAGATTGGCCAGTTTTTCAAAATGATTTTCTTGATGTCGTTAGACATATTGCTTAAAGTATTTACGAAAATTATTTTTGGATCTTTCCTAGTTTCTGAATGTTCTTTGTACTCCAATAGAGACTCACGATTGTTATTATTGGCTCGTTTCAGTGCTTTCCTAACTAACTTTTTCGGATAGCCTCTTTGGAGTAGCTTAGCCTGCATCTTGCCTTCTTCTTCAGCAAAGTCATCTTTCTTGGAGCTGTTCCTTTTGAGCCTCAGAAATTGTCCCAATGGGAGGTTGTCCCTTACATGTTTAGGGTGTGAGCTACTATAGTGTAGCAACAAATTTCTGTCTGTCGGTTTATTGTAGGGTTTGACAAAGATGCATTTCTTCGTGGGGTCTACCATGATTGTGATATCTAGAAATTCGAGTTTGCTGGTGCTGTAATTAGAAGTGAATTTCAGATATCTGTCTTGAGTATTTATCCAGATAATAAACTCTTCAAGGGCTGTTTTTGGGCCACACCATATTATGAGGATATCATCAATGTACCTACGCCAGGTACGTACAAATTTGAAAAAAGGATTCGATGTGTGCATGATTTTATTGATTTTGAAAGCTTCCATGTACAGGTTTGCTACACTCAGGGCTAGAGTGGCTCCCATAGCCGTACCGTGTATTTGTTGAAAGAATTCACCATTAAAGTGAAAATAGTTCTCGACTAAGCTCGTTTCCACACACCAGAGGATGAAAGAAGTTGGTGTGGAGCCAACTTGGTGATCGGAGAGGAGTTTTTCTTCCAACATTTCGGTGGATGCTCTCTGTGGAATGCTTGTGTATGACGCTACTACATCTAACCCTGATAGGATTTCAATGGTAGGGTCAAAGGGTAGTTCTTCCATTTCTTTAATTATCTGTGTAGTGTCCTGAACAAAAGATGCCATTTTGCGGACCATAGGTTGAAGAAAGGTATCTGCAAATTTCGACAAGGGTTCTAGTACAGAGTTGACCCCTGAAACAATTGGACGACCTGGTGGTTAAGTCGTAGATTTGTGTATTTTGGGAAGTGTGTAGAATTGTGGTATACGTGGTTTATCCTTTTTTAGGAAATCTGCCTCTTTCTTGGTAATCCATCCTCTTTGTTCTGCTTTCTCAACTTTGTTATTGATTAAGCTCTGTAACGTGGACGTCGGGTCCTGGTCGAGATGTTTGTAGCATCTAAGATCCAGGAGTTGTCTATTGCACTCGATTATGTAATCTTCACGATTTAATAAAACAATTGCTCCTCCTTTGTCTGCCTTACGAATGACAATCAGTTCATTGTGTATGAGGTTTTTCATTGCTACATCTTCTTTCTTACTGGTCTTATTGTATGTATTCCTATTTTTTAGACTGAGTTCTAATTTCCCCAGATCATGTAAGACGCAATTTTCATAAGTCTTGAGTGGGTACACAAAAACCAGATTTATTGTGCAACCCTGAGTCAGATTCTTCAGGTTCGTATTCAGTTCCTTGGAAATGTTGGAACAGATGGATCTTTCGCATAAACTGGGCAAATTCTTGACGAAAGGCAAATCTGTCATGGTAATTCGTAGATACGAATCCCATTCCTTTTTCAAGTATTGTGCACTCTGTTGGTGTAGGTGAATAATCTGAAAGATTTACCACAATGCTTGCATGCTTCGTGTCACTCGTGGTTCGAAGCCCCATTCGTCCTGGCCCCTCTCTAAAAAAGGCGGTTGTTGCATGTTGCCCCTGTTGTGTTGGTTACCACGGTTTGGCATGTTCTTGCCTCTATAATTCTGTTTTCAATGGGGGCGTCTGTTAGGTCGTCCTCAATTAGAGTATGCGTCACCACTGAGGCTGCCATCACTTGAACTGAAGGATGTGTTCTTAAATGTGACCTTTTTGGTTCCTCCAGTGGGTGGATCATTCTGTCTGGTTTGAGGATAGTTCTCTTGTGTATAAGCAAAGGCCTTCTCATGGGTGAAGTTTGTTAAGTCTTGGTTCATTCTCCGAACCCTTTCCCTTAATGTCTCCTCTTTAAAGTTCGTCATCTCCAGTAAGAGTGAATCCAGTCTCTTATTGTAGAGTTGCAGGGGAACAGCTTTTTGGATTTCCTCTTCCAGGGTTTTTAAGTCAATTAAGATCTTTTCAGTGATTTTGGTTGCCGTGTCTATTATTAAGATGACCCAGTCTCTGCCACCTTATTGGCTATGTAACTCCATTGTAAGATACAGTTCTTATTATCTAGAAACAGTCTCGGTTCGTTCCTTACGACTAGCCCTTGTGGCAGAGTACCGTTACAGAGATATTCCAGCATAATAGAGCCGTGAAGTTCGGTCCTTATAACTCTCTTTTTTAATTGGCTCAATTCATCCCAATTGCTTATGTTGGATGTTTCTTCGCTAGACCCTCCAAGGCCTGATGCTTTTTCCAACAGATCTTTTACATATTGTTCATCGTAACTTTTGCATCTTTCTAGAGCCATCTTAGAGGATCGCTGGCTCTGGAGGAGGGGTTCTCTAGTAGTTGTATAACAAGATGCTAATTAACCGATCTAGACTTAAATCTAGCCTCATATGTGGTCATGTATACTCTGAAGTTAAAACCTGTGTCAAATTGTGTCCTTTTTATTACCCATACCAAATGTGTCCTTTTTGAAGTCTATTGGTGCAGACTTGTCAAATTATAACAACAAGGCTTCTCACAGAAGTCAACATTGCCTTGACAAAGACAAATTGTCAAAACACGTGTTGGCTGAAGGGCTGAAGTGTTGAATTGTATAGAATAAATTGAAGTCAACAATTTTTAAAAACCTTATCTTGCTGAGGATATTTATGATCATTTAAATAATGACTATTTAGGCTAGCGCAACACTCCAGAGCCACCCTGTTTTTCCTTTCTACATATTGGAATTACTTAAACCTCATAGAGTGGGAAGAGATGATATTTTTGAAAAACAATCACCCATTGATTACCACTTTGTATTTTGTACACAAAATCCATAAGAGCACCAGTCCCCCACCAGGGAAACCCATAGTATTTTCACGAGGGTCCTTATTGGAAAATACTTCTAAATCCATTGATTCATTCCTGCAACATTTCGTCAAAGATTTGAGCTGTTACATAAGGGATCTGGATAGCTATAGGACAAAATCAAAGGCCTTACATGGGTAAATTATTACATTCTGGCCTCTCTAGATGTAACCTCTCTATGCTAGTATCAAGCATCAAGCGGGACTAACTGCCTGCAAATATTTTTCAGATATGAAGTCAGTAAGCTCCAGACAATACAACAAAATGATCCTTAAATTGCTACGTTTCTGTATGGAACAAAACATATTCCTATTTGAGGATGAATTGTACAGACAGAAGTGCGGAACCACAATGGGTTCATGCGTAGCTTCCACCTATGCCAATTTTTACATGGGCTGGTGGCAGCTGAAAGAGGCATGGTCTGACAAATATGATATGTGTATGGAGCATACAGTGTGCTGGTATTGTTTCATAGACAATATTTTCATAATTTGCAAAGGTTCTCGTCAACAACTAGAGTGTTATGTAGAAAATCTGAATAGAAATCTACTCAATCATCATCTGAAGATACATTTTCCAGGGCTAAATCATTAAAATAATACATAGCCCCAAGTGATTCCTTTAGGACAGAGCAAGTGAATTGATTGACAAGCAAAAAAGGAGTCTTCAAATGCAGTAATTGCAAAATAGGGGAACTGGCAGAGACAGGGGCGACTGTCCATTATGGCAAAGGCAAAAAGCAAAGAAGGTACATCAATCATTACATTACCTGCAGTACAAGGTTTGTATTCTATGGGATTACGTGTTCTTGTAATCTTATGTACATTGGCTCAACTATATGTCCCTTGAAAGTGAGAATACTGCAACACTACAGGGCCATACAAAACAAAGATGCCAGTTATCCTGTAGCGGTACACTTTGAAGAGAGTCATTTCAGCAATCCCGCGTTATTGAAATATATATTGCATTGGCACATATTCCAGAGCACAGGAGAAAAGATAATAGGGAAGGCAGTTTAGACAAGTCAATCTAAGCGGATAATAAAGCTGAACACACGTAAACCGATGGGACACAACACCAACGAAGAATTAGCAGTGCATTTGCTGAACAATTGACCATAAGAAAAGAAATCTTCCCTGTTTCCTAACTCAAGTCACAAAAGCGCTGCATTTTTACAATCATGATCCGGTGTCCGTGGATGCCTCTGGACCAATCGGCTATGTGGTAAAGTGTTTGGAAATCGGGATAGGGTTGAATGGGAAAAAGTATCTGCCTGTGGCTACAGCTTGAAGTGCTGGACGGGATTGCAGGAAACCTGCGTGAGGAGCAGGGGTGGACTGGGACCTAAAAGAGGCCCTGGAAATAATTACTGGGGACCAAAAGAGGCCCTGGAAATAAAGTTCAAAGTGGCTCCATATGATAGATTTTCAGCAAGCCCAGTGCTTTTCCTATAAGAAAATTTGGAAATACCCCACAAAAGAGGCCCAGGGTGCAGAGGCCGACCGGGAAATCTCCAGAGTTCCCTATAGGCCAGTTCACGCCTGGTGAGGAGCATCAGCAAGGACCTGAAAGCATGTTTTTGCAAATCTGTCCTGACTTTTATTTTTTTTAAAGTGTCAAAATGTAAGAACAAAAAATAGTGATTTAACTTTGGTGCCTGGGTAGCGGGCCCGGCCCTCGGCAAGGACACATGTACTCTAATTTGCTGGGTGGGGCATGTGGCATGTCTGAAAGCCGTAGGTTTGAATGTGACAAGAACTTCTGCTCGTGGCTACAGCCCAAAGTGCTACACAGGACTGCAGCAAACATTGCGCGAAGAGCTTCAGCAAGGACCTGAAAGCATGTCTTTGCAACTCGGGCCTGTGTTTTATTTTTTTCTAAAGTGTCAAAATGTAGGTACAAAAAATAGTGATATAACTTTGGTTTCTGGGCAGTGGGCCTGGCCCTCGGCAAGGACACATGTGTTCTCTGATTTACTTATTGGGATAAGCGGCATGCCCCATTGACATTGGAGACTGGTCATAGCTGCAAGCCATGAGCGCTGGCTATTTGTATCGTTATGAGGGTATGGCGGACAATGAACCAGGATGCAGGGTAGGTGCAGTCGAGCCCCATGCTTAGTAAATAAACCATTACTTGCATCTCCAGCATGCGCTACTGATAACGATACACATTATTATGCATTGCAAATAAAAGTGGTTTATAGGCCATAGTTTTAGCCAACATTCAAACAACAGCTGATAGAATTTGCCATTTAAATGCATACTTTGTCAATATGGAGTATGACCATGTGCCTGGGGCCTTTGCTCTTTTCCATCTTAGTGAGGAGGCCCATATGTGCAAGCACCGGCAACATTAAACAAGGCTGCATGTTGCATGCTGACTCTTTCCTCAGAAACAAAAGGAGAGTCTGGACCCTCCAACCATCCTCCTGTTTCTGAGTACAGTGTTATCACGCAGCAGGAAGCCCTTTCATTCAAAGAGCCTGTGGTTTTTAACCATACAGAGCCTTGAACGAAAGGGCTGCCTGCAGCATGTGAGGGCTGCGACACACTGGTGTGACACCTTTAGTGCACCCGGCCGCAGGGGGTTGGGTGCAGAAAAGGTAATAATGCCAGTGTGCCCGAGCTCCCCTACTTTCAACAGCACCCCTGCCCCAATGGTGAGGGGGGGTTCTTATTAGGGGCGTGGCCTAAGTAGGAGCATACGTAGGCCATGCCCCCTAATGAGAGCCCCTCCCTCGATTTAGGTTCCCAGCTAATCCACTGTGCTTAGTGCAGAAATGCTTGTTTGTGAACACTAACAAACAGCAATGTATGGTGTACGTGTTGTGCACCCAGGGTAGGTCTGGGGCATAGAATTGTGTCTGGTAAAATTCAATTCAAAAGTGGTCCTAATTTGCAAATGCCAATTTATTACTGTTGTAACAGACTGCTTGAATAGTTCCCAAGGGGAATTTTGTTGATACAATGAAATACAAATTGTGAAATGTACAAATAGTTATTGAGAAACAATGGTGAAAACTACTAGCCACATCTTGAAGTAACTTATATAAGTGGCACACATTGGCCAAAAAAGTGGGCCACTTTGAACAAGAAAACTGGCACACACTAGCATTTTGCATTTCTGTGTCAGGCATTGCTCTATTGCCCTATAGGCCAGTCCGAGCCTGTGTGCACCCCTCCTGGGCGCATTTGTGAAAGAATCTGTAAATGTTGTGGGACCAGGCACCTTGATACCGTTAAAATGGAAGTAAAATATTTGGCTATGTGGAACAGTTGAAACATTTCATTGAGTTTCACTAAACAGCTTTCCATTGAAAGCAAAACCATATTGTTCATTTTTGTGGCACATTTCCCATAATACGAAAGCAACGCCTGCCTGCCAGGGAGCACAGAATGAAGGTTCTGATTTTAATTTGTCATTGAATTAACCATACAAACAATTTGAAGGACACAATGTCTTGGATAACCCCAAAGAATTGATAAGATTGAGTACATTGAAAGCAGACGTAAGAAAGTTGTGTTTCTAATGCTGAGTCTGTCTGTCTGTCTGAGGATAGCATGTGTGCCGTACGTTTGATGATTAACAATGTGACAGATGAATGTTGAATTTGATGCAAAGAATAGACATTGTACGTGTTAATTTTAATGTAAATTAATAGTTAACATATTTATGTACTATCAGTGCATTATGTGGAATGCTAAATTGAGGGAGGGCTCTTATTAGGGGCGTGGTGTTAATATGAGTGTACTTAGGCCATGCCCCCTAACGAGAGCTCCCCCTTTGCCGATGGGGAGCAGGGGTTCTGATGAAAGTAGGGTAGCTTGGGCGCACTGGCATTATTACCTTTGCTATGGCCAGCATCTGGCGGCTGGGCGCACCAGCGGTGTGACAACAGTGTGCCTCAGCCCTCACATGCAACAGGCACCCGTTGCATTCAAGGTGCTGTGTGGTTAAAAAGCACTGGCTCCTTGCATGAAAGGGATGCCTGCTGCGTAATTACTCTGTACTCTGAACCAGAGGAGGTCTGGAAGGCCCAGTCTCTCCTTTTATTTCATCACGCATCATGAAGCCTTGTTTAAAAGACTTAATGCTGCATGGTGACTGTTTACTCAGAAGCAAAAGGAGAGACTGGGCCCTCCAGCCCTCCTCCTGTTTCGTAGTTTAGAGTCATCGGGCAGTCTTGTTGCCAAAGCCATGGTTATACTGGCTCTCTGCAGATGTCAGTACTTCATAAGTGCTCAAACCTACAGGCACTCTGTGTAACTGTGCAGTGCTTTGGCTGCATGGCTGCCCAAGGTGTTGGCATGGCTGGGGGTAGTCAGGGTGGCCCTGGCAGCGCCCTGTATCGGGAGTCCTTTATGGAGACTGCCAGGGCTTGGCCCCGGCTAGTCCTGGCCCACTTAAAGCCATGTGTACTGTGTATATTCTATTAGAAACTGGGTACTGAAATATATTTTGGTATTCTCAAATGTATATAGCTATGTTCTACTGATGTGCGCCAGCCATGGATTTAATCTTCCAGCTGGCAGGTTTTTCAACTGGAATTGTACAGTAATCGTCAACAACGCATCTGTGATAACAATTATCTGGGATGATCTCCAAACACCAATGTGTCAATTTGCGGCAGCAGTAATAAGGAGCAACATTTTAGCCTTAATTGTCTGAACATGTGCAGAGGTGAAAGTGTTGCATTTGAAAAAGGGAAAGAACTCCTTTGTTCTTACTAACAGAACACCATGTGCGTTGATGAAAAATCAGTGATGGAACATAAGCGCATTAAATGTAACTATACAAAACTTTCAGTAAAGACGCAAATACTGGGATTAATTGATCAATCAACGCAATCAGCATTATATTACGAAGGTAGTTGGTTATAGAAAGAAAGCGAAGCATGCAATGTTTGCTAGCTATAACTTCTATTGGGAAAAGTTATCAATGTTTTGGTGGACATCGTCTTCTGTTTTGAGAGTTATGTGAAAAATAAAAGTCCATGTTATGTTCCTGACTATTGCTGTTTTCTTCAAAATTTCAATTTTTTAAACCTTTTTGTGTAAAAAAATAAAATGTTGGTGTGTGTCGTTGTGTGTGTGTATGTTCTTCGTTCTGCATTAGGTGACGTTATGACGTGGGTGATGACAGGGTACATTTGGCTACGTTGCCACGAACATTATGAAAATAGGTGGAGCATATTGCTTTGACTACTGATGTCAGCGTTAGGGGCAGGTGATGTGAATACGTGCAGTGAAGGTACTTGAACTTAGGAGGATGGATCAACGGATAAGATTAGCACAAGATGTCAGTCATTTTCGCATGCATAAATGTGAGAAAAAGGAAAGATGCATTGGAAATTTCTTTTGTAAAAACCGCCAGCCTCACTCTCATACACATGCTGACTTTCTCATCTCTTGACCATAGAAAATGGTGTGTCTGAGAGTGAGGCTGGCGTTTTTTACAAATGAAGAAGGAAACATGCACACTATGAATTGTATTGCCAGCCTGAGGAAGCCCATGTTTGAGCGGAATGTGTGGTGTTTTCTTACCCACATGGGTGAGTGTTTTTAACTCTGTTTTGGTCCATAAGGATTGTTAGCATGTAAAACAATCCCATTGGTCTATAATTCTAATTGTTTGCACGAATGAAAAGAAATCTAGCACTTTTTTGCTTGGGCCATTTATTATCCTCTCGCCAGGCAGTAGTTATGCCATGAGTGTTGTGTATAATATTGTTTTTCATATATATATGTGTGAGTGTGTAGCAGTGAAAACTTTAAAAAAAATGTAGGCTCACTATCCATAAACATAAAAAGTTAACTCTGAAAACCTTGAAAATGCCAAATGCCAACGTTAATATTACTATAAAGTCTCACTGTAAATTAAATATTTATAAATATAAATATATGTATACACTACAAATTAAATTGTAACTCATACCACGCCCCTACTTCACAACATTATGACTATTCAATTCACATTAAGTGTTTATGGTAACTTTAACTTTGGTATTTTCAATGTGTGTAGACTTTATTCTTTATAGTTCGTAATCTTATTTTTATTTTTAAACCACTGGTCTGGATTCTAAATTTTAAGTTACAGCATAATTGCATGTAAGTAGATTGTGGTTGAGGATATTTCGTGGCATGGGTCATGTGGATTGTGGCATAGGGTGCGGATTGTGTGAAACATTATTGATTTTGTGGATGCTTGTGACACAGTGTACTAATTGTGGTGAAGGATATTGATATTGTGAATTGGTGTGGATTGGGTCAGAGTGTGCAGATTGTAAAAAAGAGTGGTAAGGGCCATTAAACATATTGATGGTGGTACAGGCGGATCCCGGGCATTTGTGTATTTTATTACGCATTTTGGAATAGGCCAATGATGGGTATGTGTGGATGGTGGTGCAAATATGGCATAGGATGATGGTGGGTATGTGTGATGTTGGTGTATACTGTGCTGGAGGATGATGATATGTACAATGGTAGAGGGTTCGTATTGTGGCAATATGTGCGGTGTGGAATGGGGCATGTTTTGACTCTGTGTACATAGTGGAAAATGGTGCCTATGGTGAAGATCGTTGGTGGATAACTTTCTAAAATGTTTGCTTACATAGCCTAAAGGAACCTCTAATGCTATTTTACATCTGGAATGTGATATTTGTCCCATCGAAGAAACTATAACCATAAAGCCATTGCTCTTCTAGGTGCGTCTCTGGACATCTTCTGCCCTTACAGACTTTACCTCAATGCTAACTGAGTTTACATTACTGGAAGGCAGTGGTGCACCTTTGTGGCTCAGACACGTCAAGTTCTGGTTACAGACGCTTGCCTTGCCTGACTTTTGGGAACGGCCATTTGCTATGACCAGGGGATCTTCGGGCCTGATTAAGGAAGCAAGTGTGTATGAGAGCAGGAAGTCAGTGGTAACATCCCGTCTACAACTCTCATGCGGCCAGCAATAGTTGGCTGCAAAGAGGGTTTTGGTTTTGAAGCATACTTGGACACAGTGCAACCACGATATGCACATTCTCTTTTTTGAATCTGAGAGTTGGTACCCTGAAAACAGCTGCATTTATGGCAAACTGGTCTCCACAGCATTCTCCCGCTTGTTTAATGTGCGGGGCCTTAGTGGAGTTGATTTCTCACTTCTTGGTGTGCTCTGAGTATGCTATATTAAGATCACAGTACCTATTACCCATGTTCAGATTGCACGATTGTGGATGCACTTTATTTCTGCACTAAAAGTAATAATCATCTTGAGATTCAGAATGTGGCTAAGTATTTGTCCAGGGCCTGGCTAAAGGGATTGAGAGTCCTTAATGAATCCAACAAAACAATCTAGTTCCCTAACAATTTGTTCTTATCTTCCTTTTAAACATTTAAAAAAATATTTATGTGCTGAATTGTTTTATGGTCTACATTTTATGATGATGATCGCGGTACATTTTGCAATAAGTGCTTTGATGGTTTTTTTATATCCGAATAAAGCTTGTTTTGAATTGAACTGAATATGGTGGTGAATGATGTGGCATGTTTTGGCTCTAAATGGATGGTGGCATAGGGTGCGTTTGATGGCAGTGTATGGTGCATAATGTGTCATAGGTGTATAGTCTATATGTGCGGAGAGTGAATTGTGGCTTAGGCTCATGGTGGGTATATGTTGATTCTGGTGTGTATGGTGATCAATGCTCATGTTATTAATGAGGATTTAGGGTGCAGATGGTGGCAAATGGTGTGTGTGGATGGTGGTGTAGGGTGTGCATGGTATCATAGTCTAATACTGGGTATGTTAGGATGATGGGCATTCGTAGCATTGTCTGATTATGTGTTTGGTGGCACATATGATGGCAGAGGCTGATGTTATGGATGGTAGTGAAGGGTGTAGATGTCAAGTGGAATAGAGCATATTTAGGCTCTGTGTTGAAGGTGGAGTAGGGTGTGGATGAAGGTGAAGGGTGCTATGGGTGGCGACATAGGGTGTTGACAGTGGTAGAATCTTCTGCTGTGGATGGTGGAAGAGTGTGCATATGGTCACGTCTGCTGAGACAGAATGTTATATTTTTAGCAGATTATTACGACAAATACCACAACCATATAACTGGAGCTAGTAGAACCTGTTTCTTATATTTCAATTGGAATTTGCACTTGCATGAGATGCTAAGAGTTGACATAGGCGACTTCAAATATCCAACCCATAACACAACCAGCCTCTGAAGGCAAGGTTCCCTGGTGGAAATTCCACCTGACAATTTCCAAATGATTTCTACTGGATCCAGTTTGTGACACATGGGTTTTTGTTCATTGCCTGCACTGCTATGGAGCACATACTAGTGGTGACTTTTTTCCCTCCTAGGGCATTGTACCAACCCCCTTCTCCCTGTCCATGAATCTACAGACAGCCAGCCAGCTCCACTAGTTCCCACCCTCCTTTCCCTCACTCATTAATGCCCCTTATTCCCTCTGTTCCCTTTCACTTACTCATCGAAGAGCCACTTTCCAGTGCCCATACCTGAGACAAAACTATTGGGTTTGTCAATGATTTTTATTTTTATTTTACAATGTATATTTCATAGTCACTACACTAGTTTGTACTACCTTTATCAGATCCTCAATGAGTAGCGACGGCTCCCTTCATATGTGCTCAAGGGTGTACCCTCAAACACTCTGGATTAAATAACAATCTATTTACAGTGGATGTAAATATATCATCAAGCCCATGTTATCCAATATCGAGTCAATGAAGGCATAGCCACCTATGGTTCCATAGGTCACAATGACTATATGCAGAGCATCATCTTAGAAATAGCTTGGCTTAGCCATAAGAATTGAATTGTCTAATAAGATATCAGGCCTCATTATGGAATTTGTACTGTACACGGAGTTGGATAGAAATTATCCCCACCAGGTGGTAAAAGGCAGGATGGAGTGGGAATGCACTATACCAAATCCAGCTCGGATAAAAAAAAAAGAGTAAGTGGCCATTTAACCATACGTCTGGCCATTTCCGCCTGGCAGGCTGAAATGTCTCAGGTTGGAGTAGGGGCCCGAGTGGAGTCCACCCACCAGGTTGCCAAACCTTCAGTGTGCTATATGACCGTATGAGACTGCCCTTCATCCCTGAAAATCAACCCAATTTTAGATCCGATTTTTGCCAGATTCGATCCATTTACAGCTGGCTTGAGAATGCCAAACTGGCATTCAGAGGTAATGGTGGTGCAACAAATTGGCAAAGGAAACTCCCCCACGCTAATATGGCCCCTTTCACTCCACTCCTGCTGGCAGTGCCAGAAAGAGGTTCCCACTAGCTGTATTTTACCACAGGTGGGAACGTTCGCCCGGTAACATTTGGCTTCTGTAATGGGGCGATAGTTTCCACCCTGGTGGTAACAGGGCGACCACTTGACAGTCCCAACTGCTCCTTTCCATAATGAGACTCACAGTGTCTTCAATTTGATACAAAACTGGATTACATCAAAATAAAGTGAGGTTCGCATCTTTTATGCCACAAACACACAAGGTCGATTAAGATCAACGCATATGTTTTTCATCATGAGCTCTGAACATGATTCCACCCGTTCACTTTGGAGAAAGTACGTAGAAAAGCACACCTCACACGTATTCAGACTTGTACTGTACCTGACACTTGGCAGTACTTTTCTTTAGCAAGAAAGTGTTCAAATTACAATTCTTCAATTTTCAGAAAGCAATGAAAATAGTAGCAAAGAAAAAGAAAACAGGTGGAATTATTTTTGTGGAGTCTCTTTCTTTTCAAAAATCTTGCATAAAAGCATGTTTCATAACTAGCCCAAATATAAGAAAAGAAAAAAGAGAAGCTAGAAACATAAAAACATCTAAGCCACTCAACGTGTAGGAACAATTACATGAGCCGCTCTTGAGAGCATTAACATTTTATTTATCTGTGCAATTTACACATGAGTAAACATTCCTTAGTCGCAAAAGCAAATAAAAGTGCAAATTACTCAAATTTCCCAGACCATTTTCTAATTATCCCTGTTGTACTGTATACTGCTGATTCACATAGCCAAATGCATATTTGAATAATGTCCATGTTAGACTTGAATTAATTACTCATCTAACAGATGTGTGACTGCTTTAGGTGACACACGTTCCTTTTGTGCACTGTGAACAGCCTGCAGTGATGGAGGTATTTCCTATTCAGTTGTGTGATACATCTCCATAGCTTCATAGCTCACTACATATAGATGGGAGCACAGACATAACTGTTGTCATGCATATCCTGGTGCAACGAAGAAAGAGGCCCCAGGTGGATTTAAAGGTATTTGTTTATTTACGTATCAAAGTACAGGACACCGCACTGGGCAGCTTCCCTTTCCACCTCCAGCAACCTTCTCCGCCCCACATTTCAGAACCAACCCTCTCACATCATATGTTTTTATTTTTTATTTTATTTTTTGAGCTTTAAACATTTTATTTTCACCAGTAAAATTTGCAATACAATCAGAAATAAACAAACTTCATAAAGGTACAAACATGGTCACAGAATTGAGTCCAAAAGAGAAGAAAAAGAAGAGAAACCCATCTCATAATGTATAACACAACATGAATAAGAAGAAAAGGTAGAACAGGAAAGAAAATTGAAAAGAGACCAGAAAAGGAGTGGATAAAGGTACAGAATAATATCTAAATGTATCATTTGGTAGTACAATTTATAAATAATCACAAAACACATCCCCACATAACATGGCATGGTATTGGCTAGCACAGGAGCAAATCACAATACATTTCAAGATAATAGTGAATTTGGACAAACACACCAGCATGCTGAGTCACCATGAAACTTTAACTATACATATTGAAAGATCCCCCATATGTCCATAAACTTTCCAGTCTCTCCTTTCAGTTTGCAAATTGCCTTTTCATAGGTGGAGATCGTAAGCAACTCATCCACCCACTCATCGATGCAAAAAGAGCTAGACGACTTTCCTGCCCTAAGAATCATCTTTTTCGCAATCATACAGGCCCTGAGGAACCTCATTTTCTTTCTAAAGTCAACATCGTCTAACAGTGACACATCTCCCAGTACTAAGAGAGACACAACCATTGTTTAAGGATGACAAGATGGTGGGTAAGGAAGGGGCAACAGTGGCTGAGGAAAGTGAGATGGGGATGAGGTGGAGGAGATGGTGGTTGGGGAGTGGGAGACAAAGCGTGAGATGATGAATTATAGGTGGGGGACAGAGAGCATGAGGAAGGGGAGAGTGAGTGTGAGGAGGAGGAGGGTGTGGTTACCAATCTATAGGAGTGTGTGGAAGAAAAAGAGAGTTTCAAGAGCAGTACCTTCAGAAAGCTAGACAAGTGCCTTGAACTTGGACATGGCAGGGAGGATGAGGTACTCCAGGTGCAGCACGGAGGGGTGGCCATGAAGGAACAGGGGGAAAAGGGGCAAAGGGAACAGGAAGTAGTGTGCTTCAGGAGATCCAAGAGTTCCAGGGGGAGGAGCCCCAGCCAATGGCTCAGGAGGATGAGACTGGGGCCACTGCACGATTGACTGCCAAAGTGGAATGGGCAATCCAGGTTCAGGTTTTTTTTGTGAGGATGCAGTCAGGTCAGAAGACATTCCTACCCAGAACATTAATGTCCATGTGTTCATGGACATGCTACAACTTCCGCTTGCCAGAGAGAGTGATTGTCAGGACGGTGGAAGGCAGTGTGATATGCAACCTCTGCCTAAAGTCAGTTCATTAGGGCAGCTCAAGTAAGAGAGCCTTTGGTACCTCTTTGAAGTATAATCACTGTAGGGGGTAGAACAATGATGTGTTGAAGGTGGGCATATCGCAAGGGGGCAACAATGCCTCATGGGGGAGCCAAATAACATTGCAGCCTGCCACCAGCCCTACTGTAGAAGGTGATTTCCATATCTCTGACTCTGGGCTAGCCCAGCCATCTCCCCAACACCCCATGCCTGGCACAGTACAGCTGACCCAGTGGAGACACTGTCTTAGCAAGGCCACTTGACCACCAGTAGCAGTGCTGCCTAGTCTTGGTGGTGGTAGAATTCATGGTGTGGTGTCATTTATGCAGAACAGGCAAGACATAGAAATGAGAAATGCATAAACATGTAGCATGCATTGCATGACCTCTGTCATTCACTGTGAGCTGGATGAGAACGTAATGGTGAATGCCATGGAGATGCACATGCTCATGACCACGCTATACTCCCCTAGGCGACTGGGCAAGAGCGTACAAAAAGGGGGGCGTGGTTTACTGAGAGGGTGCTGGAAAAATGCTTCTGTGACTTTGCTGGTTGGTGGAGCTAAATAATTTGGGGCAGAACCCCTTGGTTGTGAATGTGGTAATGGGACCCAGAGAGTGGCTACAAAATAAAATCAGGCAGCCCTTCCAGTCCGTGAAAATGGTACTAGGACTAGAGTGACTCTTCTGGCTGGTGGTGCAAAATAAATTGAGGCAGAACATCCAATTTGTTAAAAAGCTACTAGGTCTCAGAAAGTGGCTCCTCTGGTAAAGCCAAATACATTTAGAATTAAAGGAAAATTAAAGATATACTTTTCCAATGCACTACACTATTACAGTCAGAGTTTAAGTTTAGACAACCTTTCCTCATGCCACGGCATTGGCGCGACTGTGGCTGGCCTAGCACAGATAAACATCCTTATCCACTTATGTATCTGTGTGTGTTCTTCCAAGTGATGGGGTTGGTGTTTTACTTCTGCAATAGTCTCCAGCCATAAAATGGCTGTTAATAGTTTAAGCTCTGTCATGTTGTGTCATTGAGGCATATCCTGTGGTCTGAGACAATAGCCCTAGCAATGATAAAAACCTATTCACACTTCACACTATCCAGGGGCAGCTTAGGCTTTCCATAGTTAATTGAACAAATACAGTAGACCAAACTGATCACTTGCCAAGCCAGAATTGCATTGAATTGTCATGACTGCCCAGTTGGCCTGTGCTGAGAACATAGGCATCAGCCAACTTTTCTACAGTGGGCCCACTGAATTCCTCTGGGGATTAAATGCATATAGATAGCCAGATTGGGGAAAGGGTCTGCCCCACAGACTCTCAGAAAGCTCCCTTTGGTGCACTCTGAACTTGTGCCAGGAGTTGTGGAGAGTGAGTGTGCACTTTCAGTAGAACTACTTTGCAGTGGTGAATGACAGCACCTCAGCATTGTTCTAATCCTCATGCTGTTTAAAAGTTACCACCTTGACTCCAAACCATGGGTCACGAAAAGTCACGAAAAGATGTCTTCCGCTATGTATATGTTTCATATGATTTGACTTGACCCTAAGTTTACAAATATAGTACCTTTTCAATTTTTACTTCCTGACTGTTACTGAAGAAAACTATGTGGCTTAGATATGTCAGTAAAGGAAAAAAAGGGAGAGCCAGCCATGTGATGTCATCAGTGATGTCATCAATGACATTTGTGATGTCATCTTTGATGTCCTGGGTGTTAGTGTTAGCAGTGCATCTTACCATAACTGCCGAATTTCAGGGGTTTTTCGGTTTTACTTTGAACCATAACGTCCCTTTAACAAAGTTTTTTCACTGAATTTCATAGGTTTTTAGTAGCGCAACTTAACCATAACGTCCCTTTAACAAAGTTTTTTTACTGAATTTCATAGGTTTTTAGTAGCGCAACTTAACCATAACGTCCCTTTAACAAAGTTTTTTTACTGAATTTCATAGGTTTTTAGTAGCGAAACTTAACCATAACGTCCCTTTAACAAAGTTTTTTTACTGAATTTCATAGGTTTTTAGTAGCGCAACTTAACCATAACGTCCCTTTAACAAAGTTTTTTTACTGAATTTCATAGGTTTTTAGTAGCGCAACTTATCCATAACATCCCTTTAACAAAGTTTTATTACTGAATTTCATAGGTTTTTATTAGTGCAACGTAACCATAACGTCATTTTCAATGGAGGCTGACCACTGGCTTCCTAGGTTCTCAAACTGGGAACCCGGGGTGATAAATAAAAGATTTTTCTTCCCAAACCGGGACGCCGCAGGCAGGCGTCCCGGGGTAGGAAGGAAAATCTTTTACCAAGATGGACACCAGGGAAAGGGAAGGCAGGGTGTATAAAGAGAACACAACAGCCCATCGGCGGGGGGTCGGGAAGACCAGGAGAGAGATACGGGGCATGAGCAGGGGGTGGAAAGAAGGGAGACACGAGGCATGAGCGGGAAAGAAGGGAGACACGGGGCATGAGCGGGGGGTGGGTGGGAAGAAGGGAGACACGGGGCATGAGCGGGAAAGAAGGGAGACACGGGGCATGAGTGGGGGGTGGAGGGGGAAGAAGAGAGACACGGGGCATGAGCGGGGGGTGGGGGATGAGCGGGGGGTGGGGGTGAACAGGGGAAACACAGGCCATGAGTGGGGGGAAAAGGAGGGAGACAGACACGGAGCATGAGCGGGGGTGGGGGTGAACAGGAGAGACACGGGGCATGAGCGGGGGTAGGGCAAGGTGGGGCCCCCACCCCTGCTCATGCCCCGTGTCTGCCCTGTTCCAACAGTGCAGACACAGGGCATGAGCGGGGGGTGGGGGGGAAGAAGGGAGACACGGGGCATGAGCAGGGAGTGGGGGGAGGAAGACACGGGGCATGAGCGGGGGGTGGGGGGAAGAAGGGAGACACGGGGCATGAGCGGGGGGTGGGTGGAACAAGAGGTCAACAAGGGGCATCATAGGAGGGGGGACAAGAGGAAGACACGGGGCATGAGCAGGGGGTGGGAGGGAACAGGAGGAAGACACAGGGCATCAGCGAGGAGTGGGGGGGCAGGAGGAAGACACAGGGCATGAGCGGGGGGTGGGGGGAACAAGAGGTCAATAAGGGGCATCATAGGAGGGGGACAAGAGGAAGACACGGGGCATGAGCGGTGGTGGGGGCAACAGGAGAGAGACACGGGGCATGAGCAGGGGGTGGGGGGTACAGGAGACAGACACGGGGCATGAGCGGGGGGTGGGGCCAACAGGAGAGAGACACGGGGCATGAGCGGGGGGTGGGGTAACAGGAGACAGATACGGGGCATGAGTGGGGGGTGGGGAGAACAGGAGACAGACACAGGGCATGAGCGGGGGATGGGGGGCAACAGGAGACAGACACGGGGCATGAGAGGGGAGTGGGGGGAACAGGAGACAGATACGGGGCATGAGCGGGGGGTGGGGAGAACAGGAGACAGACACGGGGCATGAGCGGGTGGTGGGGGGCAACAGGAGACAGACACGGGGCATGAGCAGGGGGTGGGTGGCAACAGGAGAGAGACACAGGGCATGAGTGGGGGTTGGGGGGGTACAGGAGACAGACACGGGGCATGGGTGGGGGGCAACAGAAGACAGACACGGGGCATGAGCGGGGGGTGGGGGGAACAGGAGACAGACACGGGGCATGAGCAGGGGGTGGGGGGAACAGAAGACAGACACGGGGCATGACTGGGAGGTTGGGGGGCAACAGGAGAGACACGGGGCATGAGCGGGGGTGGGGGGGTAAAGGAGACAGACACGGGGCATGAGCAGGGGGTGGGGGGGCAACAGGAGAGAGACACATGGCTTGAGCGGGTGGGGGGAACAGGAGACAGACACGGGGCATGAGCAGGGGGTAGGGGGTACAGGAGACAGACACGGGGCATGAGCGGGGGGTGGGGGAACAGGAGACAGACACAGGGCATGAGCGGGGCGTGGGGGGAACAACAGACACGGGGCATTAGCTGGGGGTGGGGAGAACAGGAGACAGACACGGGGCATGAGCGGGGGGTGGGGGCAACAGGATACAGACACAGGGCATGAGCGGGGAGTGGGAGGAACAGGAGACAGAAACGGGGCATGAGCGGGGGGTGGGGAGAACAGGAGACAGACACGGGGAATGAGCGAGGGGTTGGGGGGCAACAAGAGAGAGACACGGGGCATGAGCGGGTGGGGGGAACAGGAGACAGACACGGGGCATGAGCAGGTGGGGGGAACAGAAGACAGACACGGGGCATGAGCGGGGGGTGGGGGTGAACAGGGGAGACACGGGCCATGAGCGGGGGGAAAAGGAGGGAGACAGACATGGAGCATGAGCGGGGGTGAACAGGAGAGACACGGGGCATGAGCGGGGGTAGGGCAAGGTGGGGTGTCACCCCCGCTCATGCCCCGTGTCTGCCCTGTTCCAACATTGCAGACATGGGGCATGAGCGGGGGGTGGGGGGGAAGAAGGGAGACACGGGGCACGAGCAGGGAGTGGGAGGGAAGGAAGACACAGGGCATGAGTGGGGGGTGAGGGGGAAAGAAGGGAGACACGGAGCATGAGCGGGGGGTGGGTGGAACAAGAGGTCAAAAGGGGGCATCATAGGAGGGGGGACAAGAGGAAGACACAGGGCATGAGCAGGGAGTGGGAGGGAACAGGAGGAAGACACAGTGCATCAGCGAGGAGTGGGGGGACGGGAGGAAGACACGGGGCATGAGCGGGGGTGGGGGTAACAAGAGGTCAACAAGGGGCATCATAGGAGGGGGGACAAGAGGAAGACACGGGGCATGAGCGGTGGTGGGAGGCAACAGGAGAGAGACACGGGGTATGAGCGGGGGGTGGGGGGTACAGGAGACAGACACGGGGCATGAGCGGGTGGTGGGGGGCAACAGGAGAGAGACACGGGGCATGAGCGGCGGGTGGAGGGCAAGAGGAGACAGACACGGGGCATGAGCGGGGGTGGGGGGCAACAGAAGAGAGACACGGGGCATGAGCGGGGGGTGGGGGGTACAGGAGACAGACACGGGGCATGGGTGGGGGGCAACAGCAGACAGACACGGGGCATGAGCGGGGGGTGGGGAGGTACAGGAGACAGACACGGGGCATGAGCAGGGGGTGGGGGGCAAAAGGAGAGAGACACAGGGCATGAGCGGGTGGGGGGAACAGGAGACAGACACGGGCATGAGCGGGGGGCGGGGGCAACAGGAGAGACACGGGGCATGAGCGGGTGGGGGGAACAGGAGACAGACACAGGGCATGAGCGGGGGGGCAACAGGAGAGAGACACGGGGCATGAGCGGGTGGGGGGAACAGGAGACAGACACGGGGCATGAGCGGGGATGGGGGGGTACAGGAGAGACACGGGGCATGAGCGGGGGTGGGGGGGAGGGAGAGAGACACACGGGGCATGAGCGGGGGTGGGGGGAGGGAGAGAGACACACGGGGCATGAGCGGGGGGTGGGCGGGAGGGGGAGAGACACACGGGGCATGAGCAGGGGTGGGGGGGAGGGAGAGAGACACGGGGCATGAGCGGGGGGTGGGCGGGAGGGGGAGAGACACACGGGGCATGAGCGGGGGTGGGGGGAGAGAGAGAGACACACGGGGCATGAGCGGGGGTGGGGGGGAGGGAGAGAGACACACGGGGCATGAGCGAGGGGTGGGCGGTAGGGAGAGAGACACACGGGGCATGAGCGGGGGTTGGGCGGGAGGGAGAGAGTCACACGGGGCATGAGCGGGGGTGGGGGGAGGGTGAGAGACACACGGGGCATGAGCGGGGGGTGGGGGGGAGAGACACAGGGGGCATGAGCGGGGGTGGGGGGGAGGTGGAGAGACACACGGGGCATATGCGGGGGTGGGGGTGAGGGAGAGAGACACGGGGCATGAGCAGGGGGTGGGGGGGCAACAGGAGAGAGACACAGGGCTTGAGCGGGGATGGGGGGTACAGGAGAGACACGGGGCATGAGCGGGGGTGGAGGGGAGGGAGAGAGACACACGGGGCATGAGCGGGGGTGGGGGGAGGGAGAGAGACACACGGGGCATGAGCGGGGGGTGGGCGGGAGGGGGAGAGACACACGGGGCATGAGCAGGGATGGGGGGGAGGGAGAGAGACACGGGGCATGAGCGGGGGGTGGGTGGGAGGGGGAGAGACACACGGGGCATGATCGGGGGTGGGGGGGAGGGAGAGAGACACACGGGGCATGAGAGGGGGGTGGGCGGTAGGGAGAGAGACACACGGGGCATGAGCGGGGGTTGGGCGGGAGGGAGAGAGACACACGGGGCATGAGCGGGGGTGGGGGGAGGGAGAGAGACACACGGGGCATGAGCGGGGGTGGGGGGGAGAGACACACGGGGCATGAGCGGGGGTGGGGGGGAGGTGGAGAGACACACGGGGCATATGCGGGGGTGGGGGAGGGAGAGAGACACACGGGGCATGAGCGGGGGTGGGGGTGAGGGAGAGAGACACATGGGGCATGAGTGGGGGGTGGGGGGGAGGGAGAGAGACACACGGGGCATGAGTGGGGGGCGGGGGGAGGGAGAGAGACACACGGGGCATGAGCGGGGGGTGGGTGGGAGGGGGAAAGACACACGGGGCATGAGCGGGGGTGGGGGGGAGGGAGAGAGACACACGGGGCATGAGCGGGGGTGGGGGGAGGGAGAGAAACACACGGGCGGGCGGTAGGGGGATAGACACACGGGGCGGGGGTGGGGGGGAGAGAGACACACGGGGCATGAGCGGGGGTGGGGACGAATCCTCACCAAACTTTGCAAAAAAAATCAGAGTGGGCCATATACTTTTTTTGCAAAGTTTGGTGAGGATTCGTCCAGGGGGAGCGAAGTTATAAATCGCCCAAAAAGTGCTCTTCCTTTGGAAACACCAACTTAACCATAACTACATGGCCACGGTGTATATATATATATATATATTACTATATTACAAGACAGATGATATATTTTTTTGTTACACCAACAACATTGGTCTCTAGTAAGAAGAGAGGTGAAACAAGAGAAAGGTGCTTTTTTTGTTGTGGTTCTGATTAAGCTTTCGGATGCACTTCTCCTGTACTGCTATTCCTGTACTGCTGTTCCTATACTGCTATTCCTGTACTGCTATTCCTGTACTGCTATGCTATTCAGTAAGGAACATCCCAGCACTTCCTTTTGATAGATCGAGGCAGCACAGAGCACACATTCTCCAGCATTTTCCACTGAGTCAGTGTTAAGGAGTTACCATTCTGTAGATGGTCCCTGCATTGCACAGTTCTCACTAACTCCCCAGCCTATGGAGGATTTAATTGCACCGGGTGGGCATCGAAGTTATCAGCTGGCTGTAAGGGAGGCGATGGTGATGTGGAAGTGGTTAAAGTGAATGTAGATCTTCTGGGCTGCACTTATTATCTCATCTGGTGGAAGTTACGATTTATGAAGCGAGTCCTACAAAATGAAGGACATCAGCAAAGTTTCACCTAATCTCAGGGCAGTTGCAACATTAGATCTGTTGTCAGCTGCCACAAATTCTGCTTGTAAACCATGCAGAGTCAATCAGTGTATCAAACCTTCCTTACTTTATGCTAGAGAACAACTCCCCTGTTGGACGTGCTGTCAAACACTCCCAAACACAAGTGGCCTGCAGGCAAATTTCATTTGACGGATGCCGTCCTGTGCTTTGCTTTTGAGAAAGATGCAGGAAGGCGTCCCAGTGCTGGTTATGAAATATGTGCCTTGAGCAATGGTCTACATGTGCATTGTTAGGTGGACCTTCATAACCTCACAGTGGTCAAGTGCCATTCACACTGCTCCAAAATTATGGTTGTAAAGGTGTGGAACTGAAGTTTGGATGACGTTGTGCCAACTCGGAATTTCCCAGTGGTGATCAATGAGGCCAAGAAGCTGCCTTACTCCGCAGTTTTCTACACAGGAATTGTGCAGTAAATCTATTGCCAGCATTACAGCAAGGGTGTCATTTAATAGGCACCGCTTTTTCATGTCTTTTGTTCTATTTTGTGGCATGCTTGAAAGCCTCAGCAATAGTGGTTAGGTGTATTGTGGAGGAAGTAAGTTGTCTGCATGCTGTGAGGTCTCACGAATATATGAACTGCTGATTTTGAGGGTTGGGAAAGAGGTGACCCAGTTGAGGGAAGATTGGGAGGAGGAAGCCGGTGAACGGATGGGGTACGGGTTGTGGGGGAGGGTCCAGGGGTACCACAAGAAAGGGTCAAGGAATGTGAGATTACAACAAATTCAGCTATATGTTACCCACAGAGCATACATGACTCCTAAGAAGATAGCTAAGTTTAAAAATGCGGTTATACAATCTTGTCCTAAATGTGGAGAGGTGGACGCAAAATTGATACATATGTTTTGGGGATGTCCTGAAATAAGAAGATTCTGGGGGGAGGTTGACCACCTCATGGCGGAGAAAAAGATACGTCTGGATGTGGGCTCCCTGTGGGTGTGCATGGTAGGAGGGTTTCCCAGGCCGCGTAGACTGAAACACATGAGTAAACACAAAGACCTGGCTTATATACTAGCTAAGCATAGAATAGCTATGAACTGGAAAGCAAGTAGAAGACCAAAAGTGGAAGTCTGGTGGTAGGATCTTCAAAAGTGGGCGGAAGCTGAAACTGTGGTGCGGAATGAAGCAGTTAACAGGGGTGGAGAGGAAGAAGCATATACGTTGATAGCCTGGAGACAATTAGTAGCTACATTGTCTGGGTTGGACCAGACAATCCCGGAGGAGTCAGGGGGGCAGAAGGAGGAGTACCCCCTGAAGTGGAGGAGAAAAGTGGTGATGAGAGGTAGGCTTGGGAGAGGGGGGAAAGAGGGGAGAAAACAACATGAAACTGTACGCGAGAATTGAAATGCATAATTGCTGTTACATTGTACGGTTTTCAAGTTGAAATCAATAAAATTGTTTAAAAAATAAATAAAGGTTTTTCTGCAAGCTGTGGGACCTGCAGGAAAATATAGTGTTACGACAGGGCTTGTAAAAATGCATAAACCAACACATTTCTCAGACATAGTGGTGCGGGAGGGTGGTCCAAATGTGCCCAATTACTTACAGTTGAGGGTTAGGAGTCTGCCGTGCCCACTGTCCTTTTGCCAAGCATGATAATGATGGCATTTCACATGGGCCCACAGGAAGAGGTACCCACATTGGTACCCAGATCCCCTCGCAAAACACTTTTCTTGCATATATGCCAGGTGACAAGATGAGTTTGTTGCTTCTCCAATGTAAAATAACTCCACAGACCTGATTTTATGAGGGCTGAGATGCCTCTCCTTTCCGATTTCGTGGGGTCTGCTCTTTTTTCTTTGTAGCGGATGTTATGTGGCTGCTTTTGAGTGAGGGGCTGATGCTGTTGATGTGAATGACTGCAAAGTTTTACTAACACTAGCATGTTTTTTCTGGGCACTATTTGGAAAAGTCTGTGCACTGGCATACGGGGAGTGCATGGAGCTTGCTTTTAGTTTTCAGTGTTTGCATTTAACAATTGCATGGTTTCATCGATGCCTATGCTCTCTTCTTCCATCTGGTCTCCCTTGCTATCTGGGTTATTGTCAACAAAGAGGTGTTTGAGTTTCGATCTTAAATCGAGGAATGGAGCATAATCTTTGTCATGTTCTTCATTGTCACCTGTTGCTAAGGAAATCAGAGGAGGGAAATGTTCAGGAATCACCTTTAATTCCTTATCAGTGGATTTCTCACTTGACAAACTAGTGTGATTTCTTCTCTGTCTTGTGCTTCATTTGTTGACAACTCAACTGTCTCCACCTCCTGCACTTTATCCTCAGGCCCTTGATGCATGTGCAAAGTTGCTGCATGCACAATTACATTTCTTCCCAATGCACCAGATTCTTTTGAGACAGCTGTCCTTCTTGTTAAAAGAGAAAGAGATCTGTGTGCTTATGATTGATGGGCATGGCTGGAGCAGAGATAAACACACTATCTGTAACAGGTGAAGAACACCTAAAATATATACCCTCCAACTCTAACCCCGCAACCTACCATGCATGGGTACTGCAGTAGATTCAAACATGTTAATTTAATTCACTGCTTCCCTTCAATATATGCAAATAAGATTCTCAGTGCTTTTGTCTTTTCCTCTGCCTACTAAATGCATGTGAAGTCTCATTGCTATGTTCTGCTCTTCTGCCTACTAAATTTATGTATGGTTCACAGTGGTTTGGCCTTCTCCTACACCAAGCAACACTATTTGGAATTGTCAGTGCGTTGGCCTTCTCACAGGCTGCTAAATTGACATAGGTTTAGGGACATCATTTCACCCAAATGCCAGGAGTAGCGGAAGGGACATCACATAACCCTTGACCTCTGATGACATCACAGGAAGTGGTATTATTTGACCCCACCCCGAAGTGACATCACGGGAAGTGATGGACCATGACCTTTCATCCCTTGACAAAACAGGAAGTGTCATCACATAGCATTGTTCCTAAGTAAACTAAGAAAAATATGGTTACGGTATCACTGTAATATGATATACATTTCAGACAAGAATGGATCACCATATGTATCATTAATATCAGTGTGTATAGGCCCACATTACCAAATTACTGTGAATGTAAGCAGACATCCAAGGCCAAAGATAATGATATGCCATTATATAGCACTTATGCTTAAGTGCTTTAAATAGAACAAATATACATACAAAATCACCCAACCTGTGTTGGGACTCATTTATCAACCTCAGAAAGATGAAAGGCTGAGTTGGCCTTGCCAGGATTGGAACCTGCAACCTGCAGATGATAAACACATCGCAGCAGCGAGCGCTCAACCCACTGAGCAATCTTACCGGCTATAGTAAAATGAGCAATTACATGCCTGAATGTTCTCAAAGTAAGAAAGCAAATTAAACTATGTAGTGAATACCATTAAATTGGTAACTGAGATTTAACATCAGGCCAGTTCATCTGCAGGTCTGGTGTGAAGACAGACCAAACGGATGGGCAAAATGCCAACGCTGCAGACCAGCTCCCCAAGGAGACCATCAACTACCCCTAAGCGAGTAAAAGCCTGAAACGAGCTGACAGGACATGTTGAGACTGGGAAATACATCACCCTCCATGATCAAAGAAACACCTTAAGAGGTGATAACCACTGTAACACAGTAACCTCAGAGCATACCTTCAGCGCCCCCACCAAAGGGTCTACAAATCTGCCACTATCGTGGGGATTGGGCTGCAATTGTGCCCGCATCTACCGCCTGTACCTGAACACTTCACCGTTCCACTGAGCCCTCATTTTGTATCCCTACTTGCAGCCTCTGCCCGGAATCCATTGCCACACACGAGGCCCTAGCCACTCCAAATTGGCTGTTCTTTCTTCGTCGGCCATCACAATCTGCTCTCTTGAATTGGCTGCTGGAGACCTTTTACCAGCCTATTGCACGCCGGCAAGGCATGAGCCGGCCCACCGAGCGAAGGACCATGGAGTAAAGGTCATCGATCTGTCCGTCCCTGCCCAGCCCTTCCAGTCCCCATCGCCATGAAGCTCGGCCCATCCAAACCCGCTCCCACCTCATGCCTTCCACTCATGTTGAGCTGTTCGTTACTCTGCTCATAAGCGGGTAAGTCGCGGCCTTGCAAAGAACGATACCCGCGCAACCGTTCATAACTTTGACACTCTTCCAAACAAGTAACTCTCTCATCTCTGTTGCACCCTAATACATCCACTAGTGTAATCCATGCTAATATACAATACCTAGTAGCAAATGCAAGCTACGCACAGACACCCATCTGTAAACCACACGGAGATAAACTCTCAATTGACTTGCACTTGCCTTTCTGTTGAGACAGCCTATTCTGATTTGCCAGTGCGCTACTGCTACTGTATTAGCCTATTCTGATTTGCCAGAGCCCTACTATTACTGTATTAGCCTATTCTGATTTGCCAGTGCCCCACTACTACTGTATTAGCCTATTCTGATTTGCCAGTGCCCTACTAATACTGTATTAGCCTATTTCTGATCTGCCAGTGCCCTACTACTACTGTGTTAGCCTATCTTGATCTACCAGTGCCCTACTACTACTGTATTAGCCTATTTTGATTTGCCAGTGCCCTACTACTACTGTATTAGCCTATTTTGATCTACTACTGCCCTTACTACTATTGAACCAGCCTATTCCAAAAGGCTACCGCCTTATTGCTGTTGAACTAGCCTACATAGAACTGCATTTGCCGTAGCAATGTCAAACTATGCCTATTCCTATCTACTCTTGTCCTATTGAATTACACCTGTCTTACCTCCTCTGAACTAGCTTATCTATGATGTGTATTGACAATTCACATGTTGGATTAGCCTATTTCTAACTGCACATCCTGAACTGCTCCACTTAGTTAGACTAACAATGACTACGAAATTTGCTAAGTGAGTTCTGTACCAGCACCTAACTCATTACTGCTACTGTACTGCACAAATGTATCCTTAAACATCTTGCCTGACAGCGCCATCACCCTCCCCCTTTCACCTCACCCACCTCGCCCTCTCACTTATCACACTCACCCTCTGGTCCATCAGCAGCATGTCCTTATCACTCACAGATCCAGCTCCTCCACCACTCCACAACCACTCTATGCGGCACCCACCACAGCACACCCAGCCAAGCTCTCACACCTTCAAGCTCAACGACCAACCCTCCCCACCCATAGGCTTTGCAGACTCAGAGCCCGCACCAAGATACAAGTCACTCTCTGCAGCACGCCACACACTATAGACATCAGAAACTCCAGACTCAGCTCTCACACCCCAACACCATCCACACAAACTCACACCCCACACCGCCAGATGCCCAACTTCCACTCCCAATGCACAGAGTTTAACCCCAACCCTTCTCTTCCCGACAATCACTCACTCACTACACCCCCGAGCCCAAACCGCAGCACTAACTCCTCCAAATCATAGGGAACAACCTAAAGAGCTCGACCAAAACTATCCTACTAGGTGTCCTCAACCTAGGCCTACATGATCCCAAGGACAAAGCAGCCGCCTCCCTAGCCAAAGAACTCACTAACATTGTGTTCGAACTTAAAATGAATGCCCCCACCCACTGCAAAGGTCGATCTATTGACTGGATAGCAGATCACAACTGCTCCTCGTCCATCACTAACATCTCAGCCCTCCCATGGACAGACCACCACCTCATCCAATTTGCTACTCCCACCCTCCCCACTCGCAAGATACTCTCATAACTCCCACCAGCCAAAGTCAGAAGCTCGAAAAAGCTAACTAAAACCAACCTCGCACCGCTTCTCGATATCCCTGAACTCAAACCCCCTTTTAACAAAGACCGCATCTCACTGGCCAACACCTATGCACAGGTGCTCACCCAAGCGATTGAGTCCATAGCTCCCCTGGAAGATAAAAAAGAGAAAAAATCTATGCACTCTAATTCCTGGTTTACGGAAGAGCTAGCTACTCTATGTACCAACAAACACCGAGCGCTAGCCAATTGGCAATCCTCGCCCAACCAGTCCTCCCTAAACGATTTTAAAGAGCTCTCATCCACGTATAAAAAGGCCATCTTCATAGCCAAATATGAATCCTTCAGCCATAGAATCATCAATGCCAAATCAAAAACCAAGAAAATCTTCACTATATTCAAAGATCTCACCACCCACGCTATTGCCCCGGTTGAAATAACTAAAGACAAAGCTTGGTGCTCCAGCATCCAGGATGCTCTCATCAACAAAGTCAAAATGCTCCAAGACAAAATAATAACTCAGCGCAATGCCCTTCCCAACCAGCACACTCCACACCTGCCCTTTCCACCTAAACCTCTCTATCAAATTCCACTCTTCGTCTTCAGAGACGTCACAGAAACGGATGTTGCTGACATATGTCCCCCCTACCATCATTAAAGAATGCGCAGACTCACTCACCCCATCATCACTGCATTTATCAATGCATCCTTCTCTTCCGGCATAGTACCACAAAACCTAAAAGAAGCATGGGTCCGTCCACTCATAAATAAAACCACCCTAGACCCCACTTGCCCCAACAACTACCGCCCCATCACAACCTTTCCCTTCCTCCTCAAAATCCCGGACAAAGCCGCCCACATCCAAATCCAACAATATTTGAAATCCAAGGCCTTCCTTGGTAGAAGACAATCTGGCTTCCGCAAAGGCCATGGCACAGAAACTGCCCTCGTAGATCTTAAGAAACAAATGACCAAAATAATGGATAGTTGTAAACCTGCTCTCCTGCTTCTTCTTGAACTCTCCACTGCGTTTGATCTTGTGGACCACGAAATCCTCACCTCCCACTTGTCCAACGCAGCCCACTTCTCTGACAAAGCCTCCTTCTGGATATCCTGGATATCCTCTTTCCTAGAAGGAAGGGCTATGAAGGTCTACTCTGACCAGGCCACGTCGCCCCTACAACTATCAATTGTGGAGTCCCCCAAGATTCATGTACAGCACCCACCCTCTATAACATGATTACCAAACCTCTCTTTGACCTGCTGGATGCGCTTGGAATAGAGTACACAAACTATGCCAAGGACACCCAAGTCCTCCTCCCTCTCACCGGAGAATACGACCTTGACGCAGCAGCACTACTCCAGATATACGCCACCATCCAAACCTGGATGGCAATCAATGGTCTCTGCTTAAATGGGGATAAAACTGAGATCATCATCCTGGACCCCAAAGAAACTCTCTCTAAACTCAACACTAAATACAATCACTTCACCATCGACAACACTAACATACCAGTTTCAACATCTGTAAAGACCCTTGGAGTCTACTTAGACTCCACACTATCAATGACAGGACAGGTCAGCGCCATCTCCTCCGCCTCCGCTCATACCACCAAACTTATAACCGCCATAAAACCCTTTCTAACCACTCAAAACTGCCTATCCAGTGCCAGAGCTACAATAGGAGCCAGACTCGACTACTGCAACGCCCTCCTGGCAGGCACCTCCACAAAAAACATCAACAGACTCCAAATAATACAAAATAACGCGCTCTGCGCAGCCCTACACATTCCAAAAAGGGACCACATTTCCCAGATCAGACGCGATGCCCACTGGCTCCCTATTAAGGAAAGGATCAACTTCAAAATACTCACCCTCACGCACAAATGCATCAATCTCTCCGCCCCATCCTATCTATCGGAAAACATTTCCATAAACACCTCTGCAGGCCCCACTAGAAGCCACCTTGCTAACCAACTCCGTGTACCTTACATAAAAAGAGCCAATGCCAGCGGCATTGGATTCCCTCACATAGCACCCAAACTTTGGAATGCGCTACCAAATGCACTCAGAACAGAACCTTCGATGCTCACTTTTCGCAAATCTCTCAAAACCACACTATTCATATAACCCTACCACACCATCGCTTAGTCAATACGATAATTTGCACTGTACTTACCACAGTGCAGGAATTATGTAACCCAAATGATCTGAAAATTCAAACATATGTAACCCAAAGATGAATCTGTAACGTAACTGTTTAATGTAACCACCTTACATTCCTTTGTTACCAGCAATGTATGTCTCTAACAGTGCCACGATCCCCCCGGGCTGATGAGCGCTTAAAAAAATACAAATAAATACAAATAAAATAAATAAAGTATAACGGACCACATTGGTAATCTGCAAAAATGTGGTTGTCTTCATGACCATCAGTCTGGCTTCAGAGCTGCCAGAAGCACGGAAACTGCTCTCCTGAACATCCGTGAAGACCTGCTCTCCAACCTTGACTCTAACACCCCTGTGTTCTCATCCTGCTCGATCTCTCTTCTGCCTTTGACACTGTCAATCATGCCATCCTGCTCAATCATCTCCATGATAACCTGGGTATCACTGGTCAGGCCCTGGCATGGCTGACTTCTTTCCTCTCTGACGGACCCTCCCAAGTACAACTTGGGTCCTTTCTCTCCGCTATCTTTTTTTCTACCTGTGGTGTCCCCCAGGAGTCTAACGTCTCTCCCTGGCTGTTCAACCAATACTTGGCACTCCTTGCCCACCGCATTGCCACTCTCTGCCCGAACTTCCAGTGCTATGCGGATGACACCCAGCTCATTTTCAGGCTACCTTCGGCCACCTCTTCCCCCTCCCTCATCTCTGACTGTCTGTCTGCTATCCATGAGTGGTGTGCCGCCAATGACCTCTGCCTTATTGCCAGTAAGACTGAGATTCTCCTCATAGGCACACCCGCTCCCTCCTTTCCTGGAGCTCTCTGGCCGGCCTCCCTTGGCCCTCTTCTTGCTCCCACCTGCAAGGCTAAAAACCTCAGATCATCTTTGACTCCACACTCTCCTTCTTTCCTCACATCTCTGATGGCTCTAAGAAGTCACACTACCAGCTGTACCTCCTCAGAGGTATTATTCCTTTCCTCTCCTCCCCCCAGAAGCCCACTGTCTCCAGAGATCTGGTTCTCTCTAGGCTGGATTATTGCAACAGCCTCTTTCTAAATCTTCCTGCCGCTACTCTCCGCCCTTTGCAACTCATCCAGAATGGACTGCGAGACTTGTATCTCCCCAGGACTGAAATCTCTACACTGGCTCCCAGTGACTGCGAGGATTAAGTTCAAAACCCTATGCATTGTCCACAAGGCCTTCTGGGGCATGGGGGCCCAATACCTTCAACTCTCTTATATCTTCCTTCTCGAGCTCTCCGCTCATCCGCCTCCAACTCCCTCAGGGTCAGTCGCTTCTCCAAGCAAAGAGTTGGTGGTAGATCTCTTTCTTCGGCTGGGGCCTCCCTCTGGAACAGCCTCCCTGCCTCCCTTAAACTTGAGGAGAACCATCTCTGGTTCTGGAAGCACCTCAAAACCTTTCTCTTTGCTTCTGCTTTTTCTCCTCCACTCCCCTGCTAACCTCCTGGCTGTAACCTGAACTGCACTGGTTACCTGGACACCCTCTGATCTCGGGCCCAGGGCTCTCCCCCGCCAGTCTCACACACTGCAATGCTTGCCGGCAACCCCCACACTTGGGGACTGTTTCTGTATCCCTACAGTCCCCCTACCAGCACTTGACACTTGATGTCTGCACTTAACCCTGCACTTGCCACCTCTGGCCGTTACTTTTACTTATTGTTATTATCTATTACCTGTACTGCACTGTTCCCCCCTTCCCACGCACTTGTGTGATCTGAATGATACCGGGCCTAGTAGGATCATTGTCTGTCCTCCCTCTGTTCCCCCTCCCAGCCTCGTTGCACTTTGAAACACCTGGGTATAGGGGCATTATAAATACCATATCATATCATATCATATCCTTGAAGAAACATAGAGATCAAACAGATTACGCACAGATTTTTAGTCTATTAAACAGACCACCCATGCAAGAACTGGCTAACCCCACACACCACCACAGCTCATAATGTGATGATACCGAGGTGTGTCCACAGATCAATTATTGGAAAGCAGACTAAACTTGAGATTGGAATAATTCTCTAACTGAGAGCCCAAGCTTTATGAGCGGCTTACACTTCTACACTCCTGATGAATGTTCACCACCAATAGGAACAAGAACAGCAACATGTTGAGTTCAAGCCTATGCCAAAGAGCATAGGTTATGTTGTGTTAATACCCACACCAGGACAAGTCATTCATATCCCAAGGAGGTTGTAATGATTATACACCCCTCTAGACATTACAAAAACTCTTTATGGAAGAGTTACTCCATCTAGAATATTCTTAGCCACTGCCCTAGAACAACACCTCTTCTGGACATAACAGAGCAGTTGTGTTAAATGTTTTCTTATTATTATTTTTTCATTCATTTCTTGACATGTGCAATATCTGTCGTCTTTAAGATAAACTGTATGCATTTAATGTTACATTGTCTTTTAACATATTTAAATACATTTCTATTTTGGTAAATTTGGTTACATGTCAAGCCTACTTTTCAGGCTTCTGAGGTTGGCAAAATACATACCATTGGGAGGGTTCATAACTGTGTGTTAGAGAATTTAGAGTAGTGCAGGAAAAGCAGCACACGCAGACAACATCCCGTACTCCGGGCACTCATTACCTCATACATGCAAACAAACATCCTGAACAGCATGCCATGGAGATAGGAAATATAGACACAATACAACAAAGCATTAATTGTGGCACAATGAAAACAAGGGCCACTTTATGTGCTATGGTCAAACATTTCTACACTTTACGGAAGCTTTAAGGCACAAAGATTTTGTCAAGTGGCCGAGGACACCGAGATGGAATGTTTTGTGATGATCGTAACAGAGACAACGGCAGAAGAAAACATGCTATAGCTGCAACCCGCGAAAAGGAAAATACATAGTACGAAATAGATGCTTCTTCTACTCTAAATGCTTTTTGGAAGTTTTTATCTGCATTGTGAATTTGAGGTGTTTAAGAACTGACTAAATCAGTGACTCACCCCCTGAAGTGTTACTGATATAAACCTTTAATGAGTTTAGCAATTATTGTATAGAATTTCAGAAAGACAAATCATTTGTGTTTCCTATTCTTTCTTATTTAGGGTCACTGATGAATGTGTTACGTTTGTGGAACCTCCTGTTTTTTTAAGAGGCCTGAACAAGAAAGCCAACCACTCCAGAAACAAAGAGCCACAACTTAAAATATATAAATAAATACATAATTCCTTGCAAGGGAGACCACAGGGGTAGCAAAGGAGACCTCAGGGGTCACAGGCGCGACCCCTGGCGACATCCCAAATGACATCCCTCCATGGGTTTCTAATTGCTTTGGCCTTCTCCTCTGCCTGTTAAATTCACATGGGGTTCTTGTTCCTTTGTCCTTTTCCACCGACTAAAAGGACATGGGTTTTTCAGTGTGCTGGCCTTTTCCTCCATCTAGTAAATTCATGTAGTGGTTTCAGTGCTTTAGCTTTCTCCTATGATTATTAAATGCACTTAGAGTCCTCACGTCTTGACCTTCTCCTACCGCTACGAAATTAATGTGGGGTTTTCCATTGGCGTTGGCCTTCTTCTGTGCCTAGACAATGTATTTGGGAGTTTCAGTGCTTCGGCCTGATCATATGCCTACTGAAATCACATAGGTTTCCCATTACTTTGGCCTTTCCCTGCCGCTGGTAATTGCACATGGGGTTCTTGGTGCTTTGGCCTCCTCATCCACTGACTAAAAGGAAATGGGTTTTTCAGTGTGTTGGCCTTTTCCTTCAACTATTAAATTCATTTAGGGTTTTCAGTGATTTGTCCATCTCCCCCTCCTAAATGCACATAGGGGTTTCAGTGCGTTGGCTTTCTCCTATGACTATTACATGCACATAGGGGTTTCAGTGCGTTGGCTTTCTCCTATGACTATTAAATGCACATAGGGGTTTCAGTGTGTTGGCTTTCTCCTATGACTATTAAATGCACATAGGGGTTTCAGTGCGTTGGCTTTCTCCTATGACTATTAAATGCACATAGGGGTTTCAGTGTGTTGGCTTTCTCCTATGACTATTAAATGCACATAGGGGTTTCAGTGCATTGGCTTTCTCCTATGACTATTAAATGCACATAGGGGTTTCAATGCGTTGGCTTTCTCCTATGACTATTACATGCACATAGGGGTTTCAGTGCATTGGCTTTCTCCTATGACTATTAAATGCACATAGGGGTTTCAATGTGTTGGCTTTCTCCTATGACTATTAAATGCACATGGGGTTCTCAGGGCTTTGGCCATCTCTTGCACCAAATAGATGCATGTGAGCTTCTGAATGCTTTGGCCTTAGGCACCTTCTAATTGCATGTGGGGTTCTCAATGCTTTGGCCTTAGGCACCTTCTAATTGCATGTGGGCTTCTGAATGCTTTGGCCGTAGGCACCTTCTAATTGCATGTAGGGTTCTCAATGCTTTGGCCTTAGGCACCTTCTAATTGCATGTGGGGTTCTCAGTGCTCTGACCGTCTCCTCCACTGACTAAACTCATGTAGAACCCAATTCATGTAGAGCTCTCCGTGCTTTTACCTTCTCCTATGCCTAGTAAATGCACATGGGGTTTTCAGTGCTTTGTCCTCTCCTAGAGAATGCATGTGGATTGTCCTGCCCCTCCTCTCACAATTCACACCCTTACTCCACCACAGATCATGCCCCCAGTCCACGGCAAAACAATTTCAACCTAATACCCCAACTATACCTCTCCACTATTATAGATTTAAGCCTACTCTAACCTAACGTAAATATCCTACAAATACCTTCCCAAACAGGTATGAGCCACTCTTGCCTCTCCGAGTGCCAATCATCAACTGTCCTGAGTTTCTACTGGCCTGCCTTTATATAGACGTGAGGTTGAATCCCTTATCTCAAACCAATCTCAAACCTTGGGAAAAACTCATATTGTTTGACCTTGCAAACCCTGTGGAAACTCAAGTAGCTCGAATCACCCGACCCATGCTTAGTCAAAGGTACCTTGGTGCATGCACAACATGTTGTATCGTACATACAGCATGTCGTCCATACTGCAAATTGATATGGGATTGAGATGGGAAACTAAGTAGTGTCCGATTAGGGATACATATATGAACAGATATGGTTTATGTATGCATTAACTACTCTATCATGGACGACAGCTGCTGCTCATAGAGAAATGTGTGCACAATTTAAATGTACCACAGCTAGAGCACAATGCATGGGTTGGAAGTTAAGGCATATTAGAAAGTGAGAGAAACATGCCTATAAAATGTTTGCTTTCCAATACAAAACCTTGTTGAGAGTGTACACTGATCAATTGAATTCAAGTATCATCTTTTATCATGTGGATCTGTCTCGATACTGATATGACTTAATGTAAATAGATGTTTCATTCATCTTACATTTCAATTTCACCATTTAGGTTGGGAGGAAACATGGGTCCTTATTCTTACTAATTATGTTTCTACTTTTTCAGTATATCTTGGCTGACCTTGTCCCTTATATATTTAGTATTTTAACTGGACTTGGGATCCAATCTCTGGTCCCGGTGTTTATTACAGCCTGGGTCTCAAAGCATCTCCAGATTTACTCCAGTTTTAGAGTTTGTAAATCAGTCACAAAGTAGCATATGCAAATGGACATCCCCTTATCTGCTTGGGGTAAAATCTTTGTATAATGGTCATGTTTTCCATGAATGAAGTCTCCCTAACTGACAATGTCTTTTCCTAAAGATAGATATTTAAGTCCTGCAGATGTTGCTGTTAAAGGGAACTCCATGTTTGAAGAACAGCTAATGAAATGAGTGTCCTCTGGCATTTGGCAGGTGATAGGATACTCTAAGTTGAGAGGTCTGTGTTTATACATGTCATCAAGCTAGACTTTGATCAATCTGAAAATGACACAGTGGACCACCTACAAATTTAACACTGGGAAATGCATGGCGATTACAGGAGGAAGCATTGCTTCTCAAAAGTTCTTCAAGCTGCCCTATCCATCATTGGTCTGATTTCAGCACCGTAAAAGGAGGCTGCACCCTGATTGCAGGATGTTGTACACGTCATCATTGAGAAGAGTATTGATCATCCTACTACACAAATTCTTGTGGGCATCAATCTGGAAGCAGAACGCTATGTTGGAATAGGGAGTTAGGGGCCTGTGGCAGTTTTCTGACAGAGTGCAGGTAAGGTATTGTGTTTTGTGTAGGAGAGAGTGGTACCCGTAGAGAATAGTGTGGTGATGGAGGGTGTTAAAGGTGAGTGCAAGAAAGGTAAGAGATTGAAAGAGAGGGTGGGATAAGTGCAGGGGCATTTAGAGAGGCTGTGAGAGTGAGAGTAAGTGACAGAGAATGTGTGACAGGAGAGTGGTATGAGAGTGAAAGGTGGTAGAGTAATAGAGGGGAGGGCAGAGAGAAGAAGGACAATTGAGCAGAGGGGCCTAAATAGAGGGGAGTAGCTAGAAAGAGCGGGTGAAGAGAGATACGTGAAAGGGGAAGGAAAGTTGCCACGGTAGAGGGAGAGGGAGATGAGGAAGATCATGGAGGGAGGAGAGAGGAGAAAGATGGAGGGAGTGATTGAGAGTGAGAGAGTAAAAAGGGAGGGGCTGAAAGAGGAAACCCTGGTGACATCAGGCAGTCCAAAAGACCAGAGGTATCCCTTAGAAAGTCCCAGATGGGGCCAGATAAAAAAGGCCACAACCTTTACGTTTACTTCCTAGATTAGAAAGACTTAGATGTTAGGGGTTATCTTGCTTTAGAGTACTTCCGGGAGATTCGGGGGTTAGGGATGCCTGTACTAACATGAAGCGAGCTGACAGGGAGATCGGGAAGAGTTATAGGCACCCCCTTTCGTTTCAACTGTTGCAGTCTCCCTACACCAATTCTTTAAAACTTCAATAATCACTCTAAATGTACAATTTGTGTCTGTGAACTTCTGAGGCCATCTAGGACATGAGATGCACTCTTCATCAAACAGACATGCCACATATCTACTTCGACATATCTAGAACATCCTTTTTAGTAGCTTTTTTAGTTTATTAAGATATGCGCTCAGATGAAGTTCTCTGCTTTCTTTTATTTGTAGCACATTTAAAATGTCAAATAAAATTAAATCAAATCTAGAATATGCCCATTCCCAAAGACTGGACCATCTAGCATTTTGACCACATAGGAAATACAACGCAACCTCACAGTCATCCAAAAAACATCTTTACCACTTCCCAAAAACACAAACCATCACTTTCCACTTAACCTTCCAACTGCCCCAAGCAAAAACGCATTCCTCAATGAAACCTTGATCTCCTCACAACATCAGCTGTCAATTATTCAAGTAACGACTTTCAATGGAACTACAATCCTCCAGGCACCAAGGACAGCTGAAGCCATACTTCTGGACCTCATTGATATGCCGAGCATGAAGCAGCTCCACATCAAATCAACAGAAACTAAGCGGAACAGAATTCAACTAGAAATCCCCAGCATTTAAATGACTTCACTCAGTGCATTTGAACTGGATAGATACAATTGTATTCTTCATCTGCCCTCAAAACTCACTCCTCAATCACAGAAGACAACATAAACACACAAGACAACAAATGGACCCTTGTAGGACATCCCCATAGACTCCCTGGAATCAGGCCTCACACCTCTGGCATCCACCTCCAACTCTAATACAAATGTCAACACACTGCATATTTCGGTCACCCTCAACCACCATGGTGAGATACGAACACTCACATACCTTTGAACAATGCATGAACAGACCTAAACAAATCCACACCAACACAAACACAGAAACTCAAAACCAGCTTATTTTCCATTCAAAGAAAAGGAAGATTTGGAGAAATGTCCTGAGACAAGAATGCCTACTAATACTGAAAACTGCCCAATTTGCATAGAACAACCTTATTACCAAAGCCAAAATAATCACTATAAATTAACCTTAACATATCCTAGAAGAGCAAATACTTACTCAAAGCCATGAAGCATTGCATCAACTCATTGCCAGAACCCTCAATAACACATTCACCAGAGAAACACAACATCATCTACAAAGGTTTAACAAAACGAGCAGAAGAAGTGAAACTGGGACATACACAGGATACCATCATGCATCCCCTAATCTGGACCAACTTCAGAATACTAATATACAATGCCCCAACTAGCCTGCTCACTGCCTACGTGGAAATATCCTCCTTGCCTCCTTCGTAAACAACAACACTTCAGTGGCAATGACACAACTCCCACACTTTATCAAACCCTCTCTTACTCCGGGCACCTTTACAAATGCGTTACAAACTGTGCAAAATCTCTTTCTACCGAAAGACCCACTCTCGAAGCAGATGACCTATTTAACTACTATCCAATCATGCACCGAACCTTCATCAGAAAAATAATTGAGAAAACAATGCCACTTAAAACACATACAAATGTATACTTTCAAAGTCTCCTTCATAGCTAATGTCTTGCTCTACACTAAGATGCAGCATTGTTGAAACCACCATCTCGGTTTTCAATGACTCCCTTCACTTCACAGACAAGGTGACCCCCACCTGCCACCCCTATTGGATCTCTAGACTGAGGCAACCACACATCTCTCCTTTACACCATCTAAACATACATGGGTTTCAAGGGAATGGACAGGTTAAGGTTTGCCTCCAAACTAAGGGGCATAGACTACATTGTCCAGATGGATACCAGTAGATCCTCAAGCAGACTTGTAACCTGTTGGACCCTGTAGCGATGTATCATATCACCAGTAATCTTCAAATTGCACATGAAACCACTGAGTGAACTGCTTACTGACCTCCAAATCAAGATTCCCTTGATATGCTGATAATGCCCAACTACACCTCAAGGTTAAGAATGTCAACAACATGCACTGTCTCAAACACGTCTTCCTTCTCATCTAGGCCTGCATCTAAGGTGCCTATCTGAAACGTAGTCAGGCGAAGCACAAGTGCATCTCATAGCTTGCGCAAAAAAAGTTTGAGAATCTGCCCCAGCCTTTCTTAAAATCCACATGTTGACCCATTTCAAGAGCTAGTGACGTATGGCTCAAATGCGGTCGAATTTGAACTAAATCAGACATTTAAGGATTCGATTTAACTTGTGAGCCATCTCCATTGAAGCTCGGCTGGCGCAAGCCAATTCAAAACCGTTTCCTCAAAGGTCGGAACAGAAATTCGAGTTTTGCACTTTAAGGCTAGCCCATCCATATCATTAACCTCCCAAACTCTGTTTAATGCTCCTTTAATCATGTGGTCTGTGCATGTTCGGAATCCCATACGTACATATATACATATCTGCTTGTCTTTCCACTTAAATATTACACAAAAAATGCTTAACATGCTAATCTGCACACATTTTTGAGGCAACTCGGGTTTTTGCATCGTCTTTAAATTGTGTCATTTTTACTGTTCAGTTGTGCACACATGCCACTAGAACAGGCTTGTTGTGGCTACTCTTTGTGATATGTCAATAACAACAACCTGTGTTTTTTTATTTCTTTGTTATCACACTTTCAAATTGCTTTTCAAGTGTGTTCCATTTGTGAGACTTGGGTCCAGATTACATACATGTTGTAGTGGCGCAAATGCACATGAGGGCAACATTTATCTTAGTGCAAATAAATGTACTTTCAATTTATTTTTGTATCAAGGCAATGTCCCAGGGCTAACATGGAACATTCTTAGCAATAGGGCAAACTTTGCCATGTTACAAAAATGCATTGAAAGCATGGGCCATATTGCATCCCTGTGAATGCAATTAACACAAGGGCAACCATTTCTATGGTACAAAAACATATTTCTTCAAAGCATTCCAGAAGTAGCTCTTTAGCGACGTCTTTCCACCTCTAAAAGGGACTTCCACTGTGCTGAGTGCAACACATAGCCCAAAACAACAGCACCAGATGTACTCACTCCATCTGCCTACGTCTGCCTGCAGAGGTCAGGAAACCTACAAGAAGCACCGAGGGTTGATCTATGAACTGCTCATCTGATCTCTGACCCCAAAACCGACATCTTTGAAAGGTCTTACCACCTCAAAAAGGGGCTACAACTGGGCTGAGAGCAACACAGAGCTCATTACAACAGCACCAGAGGCACTCATTCCATCTAAGGCTCACCCACCAGCTCCTGCCGCTAATCTGAGCACAGCATCCTCCATTCAACCCACTCCTCTCATCCACTTGCACCACCATAAAGTGACAAACAGAGCGGCAGGGCCAGGGCTCCATCTCCAGCCCTGGCCCCTGCTCTGTAGCCGGAGGCTGGTGGTCCTGCCTCCCCTTCCCCCATTGGATGATCCTCACCATTTACAGTACTTGACGCCTTACTCGGGGGCAACCCAGCAAAGGGCAAACAGCTAAGGGCCAACCAACCTCCAACCTTTTTGCCTCTTAGGCTTTGAGATATTGCGTTGCTGTGTCCTGCTACTTGATTTTGAATACCAATTACGTCTTTCCTCGGCACTGCCCTCACCATGCACTGCTCTTACTATCTGTTCCTTTCTCTTCTACTTCTCTCTTCATTCGTCTCTGTTCAAAACCATTTCAAATCTCTTCCCGTGCCACCATCCTACTCACTCTCCTACTCCTTCTATTCACAAAACTTCCAACCCTACCTTTCATCACTCTTCCTTTCCTCTCCCTCTTCTGGCATTTACCCCCAGCACCTCTGTACTTCACAGACTCAACATCAGTATGTTTCTACATCTCACTCTATTTATCTTGCTCTTGGGAATGAACAATCAGCCATGCTTTGGTTGTCGCTTCTCTCACTCCATCTGAGGTATTTGGATTCTCAGCCCGTGTGGACTATGTGCTTGCCCAGCCCTGCTTTGTTTCTCACTTCTCTCAGCCCGGCATGTGCTTGGGTTGTGGCCTCACAGCCCTCCACCCATTCCTCAAACAGCTATGCATACCTTCTGTCCAGCAGCAGTGCTTGTTATGGACACAGTTTTTCTGGCTAGCACGGACCCACGTTCTGGACTCGACTCTGGCCTTCGCAGTTGGCTTTCTCGCATTCCTTCTTGTTTTCCAGGACTGTGGTGCCAGAAAGGCGGGATATCGGTGTGTTTCTTCCAGTATGGCTTTGCCTCTATTCTTGGCGGTCCTAACTTATTGGGCTCACTGCCTTCATAGAAGTGGGAGCATTCTGCAGACTGCAAACCTCCAAGTAGAAGCTGGATAGCCCTATACAGCTAAGTCTGGTGCTCTCACGAGTGCTCAGTAACTGAGCTGTATGTTTATACGCATCCGAATAGGAATCTGTATAGCTTAATCTTATATTTAGGGAAACAAATTAGGACTGAATTCTGTTCGCTATTGTAAACGTAAAGATTTTTCTTTAATAAGTAGCTTGAGTATAACAATCTTCTTCATGTGGTATATAGTTTCACTAGGAAGCATTTCCTGGGACACAACTTTGTCAATAGTGTTTGCCTATGCATTTTGGAATACAATTCCTTCTTCATGGCCTTAACACCTAATGTGTGCGATAAGTAACATGAATTAACCAATACTGGGCACAAACGCATTCATAAAGTTGTTGCATAATACGTAATGAAAGCAATTGTAATGCATACCATTAGCACATATGTATGACATTCGGAGGTTTTCAAATATGTGAGAAAGAACACATAAAGCAAATTAATTCGGAATATGACCCACTAGGTCCATGCTAAAATATCAGACCAGTTTCAGACAAAAGATGAGAGGTTTTGGTGTATCTTACGACTATGAGTCCCGTGGTTCTGTACACAGGCGTGTTCAAAAACATAAAAGAAAGAAAAAACAGAAAGGAAGGGAAACAGATGGTGAAAATTATATAGCTCAAACTCCATAAATATGAGTGATGTTGATAAATAATTTCAATACAGCGTTCATGGAGGTGAACTTCCGTGTTACCTTGTGTTCAAAGTAAGTTGCTGTTGCTGCATAAGTTCAAAGCTGTAATAAACGTAGCGTGTGTGTTAGAAATTCTGTCCAAGACACTTGCCATATCAGATGTGAACACGGAGTATGGTGTGCTCACATTATGTGTGAAAGTTATATTGCTTACTAGAATGCGGGGTGCATTCAAACTGGGGTGCTGCCAGCCGCGGCCGAGGACGCGGCTTTCTGAAAGAGACAATGTTTAGCTGGTTGCCTAGGTGATCCCACGAGGCGTCACAGAACGTCAGCTGCCATGAGTCACCACCCATCACACCTATTGTATGGATCTTCGGCTCAGCTCCTCCTCTGAGGGAGAGACGAATTATTTTTTGTAACTTTGTTTATTGTGTTCAGCTACTTACAGTACAGAAAAACAGTGGTTCAGCGAGCCTCTCCTCCTCCCAACCAATTCCAGTCATCAGGTTTTATCAAACAAACAAACAAACAAACAAACTTATAAAACAACAGTATCCATATACAGTATCTCATTTGCATATCCCAATGACTCTGTTGAATGCCCACTCTCCATACCATCACCCTGTCTTTTGTCGTCACACATATCAACCCCCTCATATTCAATTCTAGTTGATTAGGTTACCTGGGCTTTGTGCTGCCAGTTCTGCTTGTCAAATTAAGTGTTGTTTATATGGATTCCATATATCATTCGGTCTAGCACATGTGTTCTCCTCCATACCATTGCAACCCTTATTATTGCCAGTAGTAGTACCAGCCACTCTAGCCTCCTCAATCGACCTGTTATATGTTTGGTATATCCCAATAGAGCCACCAACAGTGTGGAATCTACACGCTCCCCAATGACATCACTTAATGTCCCAAATACCTCCTTCCAAAAGTGAAGAATAGAGGGACAGCTCCATGCTACATGGAGAAAGTCTGCTGATCTGGCCGTACATCAAACACATTCATCTGTGGTGTGAGGGTAAAAGTAGAATTGATGCAGGAATTTAAAATGTACCAGTTTAAACCTACTATTGAGAGCTATTTTCCTAGTTTTTGCACAGCAATACGGCCATACTTTGTCGGGTACAGCCGCCCCCAGTGTCTCCTCCCACTTTCCCTTGGACGATGCTGCCAAGCCTTCCCGATTCCACAATATTTTGCTATAAAGTTTGGATACCATACTGCTATTGTCTACTAATCCTATCATTTCATCCAAGGTAGTGGCTGTCTCCGGCTCTGTCAGAAAGGCCAGAAACAAACCATGCAGAGTGTGCCATAACCAGAAGTAGAAGAACAAATCCAGACATGTAACATTCCCCTTACCCTTCCATCCTTCTATAGTCAGAAATTGCCCCTCGGGGAAATGGTCTCAGAAACATGAAATACCTAACCGTTCCATACAACGTTCATATCCCAATTCCCTGGTTAGTGGTAAACCTGGTATGTAAGTAACTGATAATTTGGGAGAGTAAAGAATGCCCCATTTCCTATTCCCTTCAATATTAACCCATGCCCTGCAGGTGAACTCCACCAAGTTATTTGGCTTATATGGTCTACCAGAAGCTGTTAATGTAATTGATCATAGTAGGGACAGCGCTGCAAGTGCCTTTTTGTCTCCTGTCGATCCCCTCTCCATACCAATATGCTATAAACCTAGCTTGGCCAGCATCATAATATGCCTCCACGTCTGGTAAACCCAACCCACCTCTCTCCAATGGTGCAACCAATTTTTGCCAAGCTATACATGCTTGTTTACCCACCCAGATGAACCGTGATATCTCCGATTGCACCACTCGGAAGTAAGACCTTGGCACTGCCAGTGGTACATTTAGGAACACACACAGAAACCGGGGAAGTAAGCCCATTTTTACCAGTAAAATCCTTCTTTAAAGGTTGAGTGGAAGGCCCATCCACCTCCCAAAAACTGTTTTAGAGTGCTCCAGCACCCTTCCATAATCACGTCACTATACAGTCTCCGGAGATTGAGCCACGTCAATTCTCAAATATCTAGTGTATTCGATTTGCTGTTGAAATGCAAAACCATCAATAAACTGCCCAGTAGTTTCCGATTGCATAGTATTTATTTTCAATCCAGAAAATACACCAAACTCCAGCACATCTGCCATTATCTGAGCCATATTATCCTGTGTGTCTTCAACAAAAATCACCATACCATTGGTATAAAGAGACACGTCCACCTTATGATTGCACAACTGTATCCCCCTGTGTATGTGATTATCCCTCAGTAATTCAGCAAGCGATTCTGTCGCCATGGCAAACAGCAAGGGTGAAAGAGTGCACCCTTGCTTTGTACCCCTCTCCAACGATAAGTTTGATGTAAATTGGACAATGACTCTAATTAGTACACAGCGTGGGTGTGTCCTAAGTGCCTGCGTTTGTTCCTGGCGGGGGGGGCGTGGCAGCCTTAGCCAATGAAGAGGCTTGAAACGGGGCAATCCCCGCTCCGAGCCTCCCCATTGGCTGTCTTTGTCCCCCGCCGGGGACTCAGGTAAGTTTTATTTTTGTTTTCTCCGTCCCCCTCCCCTCCAAACTATCCCTTCCCCACCCTCCCAACCCCACTTACCTTCTTTTTTCTTCTTTTCTCGGGAGCGAACGCACTGGGAACATTTCTGTTCCCAGCGCGTCCGCTCCCGATGGCCGCCATGGAAAGGGAAAACAGACTAGGTTTTCCCTTTCCAGGTGGCCATTTTATTAGACTTTTTTTTTTTTGTTCCGAAACGCGTTAGCGTTTTGGAACAGAAAAAAATGCTATTAGTACCCCGGTCTAACGGGTACTAATGGTTATAAGCCCCTCGACGGCAAGCCAATACCACCCACGGTAATGCACCCCGCGCTTCGTTAAGGCCGTCGATACACTCGGGCCTGTAACTATGGCCCCGGGGGCGTTACCTGGGGCGGTTTTGGCCCGCCGTCTCGTGACTTATTGCCACATCGTAGCACTGGGCAGGGTATAGAGTACTGAGACCATGGAGACAAGCCCATCTTCCATCCCCATGCTTCTCAAAACTGCAAAAAGGGAGGGTCATTCTACTTCCCCATACTGTCTGACAGCTACTTTCCCACAAAGAAACTTCAACTCTCTCTGGGCTGCCGCTGTAAATCTCTCCAGTTCCTCTAGTACCTTTTTATGCTTAGCAATGTCGCTTTCAAAGCCCACCTCTGCTTGCAACTGCTGAATGCATGCCTGACTGTCTGCCATTTCCCTTCATATTAGTTTCAATATCCCAGATTCTCGCAAAACACACTCCCCCTCACCCCACACTTGAAGGCTTCCCAAAGCACTGAGTATGAAGCTATCAAGCCCAGATTTTCTGTAAAGAAGTTGTCAATAACATGTGTAATCTCCTTTGAAAACACTGCAGCAGATAATCCGTCACTTTTGAACAGCTAGGGTGGCCTCGCTCCCATCCTCCCTGGAATCTCTAGAAATAGTACCACCGGCGCGGGATCTGATACTGTGCATGCCCTAATTCTAATATCCTCTACCCACCCTGTGACCCTGTCTGATATCAGAAGGTAATCCAACCATGATGCTGACTGGTAAACCATGGAGCAGTACATATATCCCCCCTCATCCCCTTGCCTAATACTCCACATATCATTTAGTTCCCACTCCGAGCACAGGTCCTTCAACTTGTTGGTTGACTTCAGGGGAGGCCTCTGGATCCCCCATGTCTATCCACCTCTGGTTCCAACACCATATTGAAATCCCCCATCCACATAATCACACCAGGGAGATTCTGGCCCAGCTGCTGAGCTATCCATTCTAGTGTGCTCACGTCATCCTTATTAGGACCATTGTAGTTATGTAACATAATAGCATGCCCATGTATAACTCCCATAACCAATAGGTTCCTTTCTTCCTGATGTCTAATCACTTTCATTAGGCGGAAACTAGCTGAGTTGTGTATCAAGATGCAAAACCTTATAGAGTAGGGCATACAAAAGGGGAAGAAATTGAAGCAACATGTTGGTGAGAGCTGAAAGACGAAAGAAATCTGTGAAGAGAAAACTACACAAACCTAAACTGGGCACTTTCGCCTGTTTGAACTACCAACACTGCTCCAGTGTAATAAAAGGAGATCACATAAGGCACCAAAATACAGGCAAGAAAATCAAACTACATGACTACGCTACATGCGATATTAAGAACGTATAGTATATGCATTAAGATGCCCATGTGGCAAATACTACATGCGACAAACCATGCATAAGGCGAGCCATAAATATATAGAGTCTAATTTAAGAACCGCTAATATCAGATTGCCAGTGTATGGACACTTTCGGGATAACCGACATTCCACAGCACAGATGAGATGCGTCATCTTAGAAGTGATACGTCCCCTACCCAGAGGGAGTGATCTTGCCAAAGAAATTGGCACAGAGCGAATTACACTGGATTTTTCCTGTTAGATGCAATCACTCTTTTGGGAATGAATGAGGAATTTTACCTAGGACCATTTTTCTAAAAGCAATCAAGCCAGAATGAAACCCTAAATGATTTTACATCCTTCCTACAGACTCTAATTGTATACACCAAGGACAGATCAGAATGGACTCCAATATACAGCACCCTGGAGTGAGAGTGTCTGTGTTATTTCAGTGCTGCTTTTGAGTCCCCAGGAGGTCCCTTGGCAGTACTCTTGTGCCCTGGAGGAAGGTGTTACCCTTCCTGCAGGAAAATAAAAGATGCACTATCTGGCCATTGTTACACATGGCAGTAGTGTAGAAAGCCAGGCCATACACTAATACACCTCAGTCCTGTCATACTTGGGCCCTTCTCATCGAGCTGACACAAGTGATACCAATTTGCAGTAGTTTTATAATTGTGTGATTCCAGGAGCCACCAGTCCCCCATGCATGGCTTATATTTACAGATTAAAGTGCCACCAGACAGACTAGATTACACAATTATTCTAATTTCGATCAGAGGTGCAGACAGTTAAAAGGATATATATATATATATATAAAAAAAACAACACTATATATATATATATATATATATATATATATATATATATATATATATATATATATATATATATATGTATGTCTATGAACAATATATGAACACTTTAAGTTACATTGCATTGACAGTATGTATTCCTTGGTCAGAGTTTCACCTCCGAGGAGGTCCATGGCCCTCAGCAGTAGGTAATCTACACACTCATGGATTCAGCATGTGTCACCCCCGGTTGAGGGATTCCATTAATTGTTTCCAGCTGAATCTGACTATCTAGTGTGAACAGGCTGGCCCCTGAAGTGTGATATACTATACAGCGAACAGGGGATGTATGAACGTCCACTTATTAATAAAACATGTCTGGCCTCAAGTTGGCTTACAAGAAACTTAAGACATTTATCAACATCTGTCGGAATCCATTTCCCGCCTCTTGGACTCTGTTGTGGATAAGCTTATTAATAAAAGATGCGGCTTGAGGAAGGAAGCTTAGATCCCTGTCAGCAATGACAAAAGAAAGCGCGCTGCCCGATCTGCATATGAAAGGGCCTTGTGGAAGGAAGCCGGTCCAGCATCCTACCCTTGGCTGCCAGATTCCGATAGCATTTCATCTGACTCTGTTTTGGCCGGAGTCTGGAAAAATAAGAAAGAATTCCAAAAATTAAGTGTGGAATTAATTTCCAAGGGAGATCACGGCGCTGCTCGTTCAAAGTCTGAAATTCAAGCCTGTTCCCGCGTGGCTTCCTCTTCTTCCCTGCTCTTAACTTTGCAGCTTTCTGTGTTTGCTTTTCATTTGTTGCTCTGATCCCTTAGTCCTTCCTTCCTTTCCGCTCGGCTGCTAACGAAGGGCTCGCGCCCAGCCCGCGCGCCACACTTCGCTTGTTGGGACAGCGCCATCCAGTCAAAGAGAAATACATTTTGAAAACAGCCAGCGAATGCCTTTGCAAAGGTTGTGCTAAGAACTATAAAGCAGCGGTTCGAACCTGTTAATTATTTCTCAGTCTGAAAGGTCTTAGTGCTACGTGTATGGAGACCCATGAACATGCTCATAATTCAGTTCGTGTGCATTGGCCACGCTTCTTTAATACGGCCTTACGTCATGCATACGTTTGTAAGTAAAGGCAGATGAAAATACAGCACGCTGGGCTAGATTTATTAAGCTTTTGAGCAACTTTAGTAATGGAAAGTTACACAGAACTTTCTAAATGTTCACCCTAGCACATATTATAGAAACATTGCAACAGTGAAATTACAATTGCCCACCATATTGGCAATAAGCCACGCACAATAACACGAGTGCAAAAAACGTATCCTCTTAATGCATTTGTGCACCGGGGCAAGGTTTGCCCTAGTGAAGGGCAAACCTTGCCTGGTGCACAAATGCATTGCAGTGTATTGGTCCCTCTAGGTCAATTTTAGCCCGAATGCTAGAACTGTGAACATTGCACAAAGTGTATTTAAGACAGAGTCCCAGGCCTCTTTTACTTGTGGAAGCACCATGTGATCTGAAACAAATCTGTAGGTGCCCAGGGCATCACTGTAAAGCTAAGATGCAAGGAGTCAACATTCGGTAAAGTTTCACATGTCCCCTGCAATTCACATATGCAAACCTCACAGAATAACATTTGCCTCTGGCCGTTCCTCACATGTCCCATGCAGCTCCATTTGTTTTGCATAGCAAATAAGGTACATATTGTAAGGAGCTACTAGGACATGCTCCAACTTAGATTGGGTGGATTTTTAGAACTCCCATTCCTATTCTTGGTGTACTTATTGTGCGCAGACCTACCTTCGGGAAGCAAGGGAGCTCTTCACACGTCATAGGGGGAAGGACACTGTGAGGGAAGCAGAGATAGGAGCATGGCGATAAATGGAGAAGGCAGAGGGTGGGCAGATTGGCAGCAAGGGATCTACAAGCAACCAGGGGAGGAAACAGTGGAGAGCAGATCCCCCAGTCTCAGAAGTGTAGGGTGTATGGACCTATATGTTAGATTTGATTATTTTCTGTGAGCTGTCAGGCAATTTCACTCATTAGTATTAGCACAGGGAGACCGTTAGTGGCCTCTTACTGATATTGACTACATTCTGAACATCCTGTTTTCAAAAGCAGATAGGGAAACAACTATGCAATTTCCGCGGAAGTTTTCTTTCAACAAGACACTTCCTTTTTGGGAGGACCTTTTTTTCACGACAACATCCTATTTATCTAATCAGAGAGAAAGCTAAAACATGGGAATATGCGTTCACTTTCTTAGAGATAAACTGTTTACTTTTGCATAGCACCCAATTCATGCTCTTGTTAAACCCAGTGGTGCTTAACTAAGTCTCGGGAGGATAACTAAGTTTTGGGGCAATGTGCTCGCCTTGGAAGCAAGACGAAACAGAGCAACACAGGTTCAATCCCCGGGTACACACTTAGAAAACCTCTGGTTATTAAGCGCGTTCTAAATAACCAATCATATCATTTCAAGTTTGCAATTAAAATACTTAGATTATGAAGACAGCCATAATATTTTAACATTACAAAGCAAAAACATTTCATTTACTGAGTTTTGCTGTTTATTTTAAATACTATGTAAGTCAAGTATTTACTTCACCACCACTTTAAAACATGTATTGCTACTTCCACCATGTGCTAATGGCCTTACAGACCTCGGGAGGGGTCATTATCGCTTGGGATAATTAACCTTCCCCAACTAGTTTGTTGGTGGGTCATTACCCAGTGATAATGACCCCTCGCTCACTCCATAAGGATATATTACTATATTGGTGAACAAGTTTAGTTTGAATTATCACTACAATTTGGTAATTTTTTGGGGCATTTATTAAGGTATCATTACACATTTAAAAATTCTAATCAGGCATTTAAAAAGGCCAGATCTGTAAAGATTAATTAACACTTGCAAATAACAAACAAAAAGTAAAAAACTTTAATAATTTGGCAAAAAATGAAATCTGACAAAATGTCTTATATTCAATTTTGGATGAATAAACTTCACCCTACTCTAGTCCAAGCACCTTATACATTGTTCCAGAGCTAATTTTAAGCATTCCAGTCAGCTTAATTGGCTTAGCAACTGATCAAAATACTGCAGTGATTTTTGCAAAATTACCAAGATGCTGAAATGGAGTTTGGTTGTTAAGGGGTTCAAGCCCGAGAGATTAAGGATGTATATACGTAGGTGAGAAGACATATTTTCACATGCCTAAAGACTGGGGAACTGTTTTGCCAACTGTGAAAATAGAGAGTAAAGGCTCGATTGGCAAACAAGTTACTCTGGGGGCCTTTTCGTTTTGAGGCATGTTGGAAAAAATATCAGTAAATGTTTTACACCATGTTTGTCGTCCTCATTTTTGTGAATTTATAAGGTGGAATTGGGGAGCAGGCCAGAAATACTCCGCCCGCCCTCATTTCTTGATCTGTCTCACAGCACTTTAGTGTCACAATAGATTTTCTTGCTCATATTAATGCAACGTATTCCTATGGAATCCACAGCAATTTCCACCTGAAAATGGCTCCCGCAATCAATAATTGTGGGAGACATTTACACTTTTCGATTGCATAGTGAAAAAGGTAAGTGTAAAGGTGGAAATCATCTTTGGTTTCCCTCTCACTTTATTTACCACATGGTGGAAATGAGGAATAATGCACTGAGTCGATCTTTTGCGCAAAACTGCAAACAGAGGCATTCCCCTCTGTACAATGAATGCAGGGTTTTGAAATAACCCACTATGGCCACGGTCACACTGGGCTATGATATGACATTTATAACGCGCCTATACACAAGGGACATAAAATGGTCTCAGGCACCAGTGAAAAAGTGGCCCACAGTTGTCAAAGGCAATTTATTCCTTTTGTGACAGACTGTCTGAGTAGTACTGGGGGGAGGTTTTTGATAAAATGAGATACAAATTGTGCATTAAATAAAATATGTATTCAGTTGCACTGGTGAAATACTAGCCGCATGGTGAAGTAACTTATTCAACTGGCCCACGCTTTGAACAAAACAACTGGCCATCAATAGCATTTTGTGTTTTTGGTTCGGGCATTGCCCTATTTCCCTATGGGACAGTCCACTACTACGTACTTTCTACTAGTAAGTCAGAAGTCAATCAGTTACTTATGGTAACTTCTTTGCAAAACAGCCAATCGCAAATGCTTATTCCGTGCAGAAAAGCGGAAGACTCTTCTTTCGATCTAAACTCCCCCTGTGAACCATGACAGCAATCCATTCCATAGGAGAGAGTGTGCAAGGTGAAGGTACACACTGCTTGCTTGCAAGCACAACACATGGCAAATCTGTACTCGCTGGCCCAGTCCTCTTTGTATGGTTCGAGGGTTTGTTTCTAAGGATAATGGCCTTATTTTGCCGACCAGGGTGATGTAGAAAAGTCATCCACATCCATATGGGACCTTGTCAGGCAGTCAACAAAAGAAAGTCCCACTAGCCTAGACCTTAAAGGCAACCATGGACCCTCACGCATATGTTATTTGCGTTATTCAAATCGTCTCTACAAGCATTAGGCTAAAGCCTGAATGAAATGTGAAATGAATGCTCTGTGAGAAATAATTGGCCATATCTATATTTTTTTAAAAAACAATTCAGTTGGTTCAATTAGCACACTTCAAAAAAGCTTTAGCGAGCATTTCAGAGAACAGTGCAAGGGGTGAAAAAAGCAAAATACAGAATCTAAACGCTGGAGTTTTAGCTTGACGTGCTCTAAGCGGGTAGGCCTGGTCTGCTGTGGCACGTTAACAGAATGAGAGGTGATAGGAGAAGGTGATGGCTCACCATAGGAAACTTCCTTCCCTGGAAGCAGAACTGGTATTTTGGAATCGTTCCTGTTGATTTTGGAAAACCTCCTGCAAACTCTCAAGCTGTATAAAATCTCATTGTTTGTCTATGGAAATGTCCTATGAGCTTTTAAATTCCGCGAGAAGCTGCATGTGGAAAGAGGCCCGTTTGCATTGCACTCCATGCACATTGACAGCTTAGTACCAATAGAGGGCTCTAGACCTTTGGTCAGAGCGTGAGGCAATATGACTCTATGGGCACGATTCATGAATTGTTTTGCACGGTGCAAAGTAACTTTTCAGCAGTGACTTTGCACTGACTTTGAAGTGCAAAAATACACTTTGCACAGTTCCATGTATACGGGTTTGTGTCAGCAGTGCAAAGTCACTTTTCAGCAGTGCAAAGTCACTTTGCACTGTGCAAAACGTTCCATGAATTGCACGCTATATGGCCACATTATGCACTACAGATCTTTGAAAACATCCATTGCCATTATCAGCAACGTAAAGGCTTTCTTTTCAACTGGGGTGCTTCTACATTCTGAAATGCTTGTACATTCTGAAATGTCACAAGCAGCGATTTTAGTACATCCCCGATGGCCTCAAAGGAATTCACAGTGATGCAAAATAACCAGTAATTTCTGATCGGTATTCCATGTTGCTGCATGATCACGCAGAACTTGGGGGAACTGACATATGGTACCAAACCCATCCCACGGTTCCGGGGGGCTACTTTCCAGCAGACAGTGTCACTGAATCTTGCAGTGCAATAGAGTGTTGACTGGGACGCTTGGGAGTCCCAGAAAAGGACCAGCCCACTTTCACTTTCTCTTTGTGGATGCTGTTTGACTGTTAGGGCCGTGCAAATGGTACGCCCACAACGTTTGTGTTTTCTTTGCTCATTCATTATTACGTTTCACGAAAAAATGCAAGTGTTGATAGCTTTTATTGGACTAACTGGACGTTTTAGGCAGAGAAGCAGCACTGCATTAGTTATGAAAGTCCCACAGACCTCTTCATCAGGTGGTGCAGAGTGAAATCTGTTCACTCTGAAAACATTTCACTCTGCACAGACTGATGAAGAAGTCTCTGGGACTTCGAAGTCTAATGCATTGTTCCATTTCTGCATAATATTTTCAGTATGTCCAAAAAAGGTCTCAAATCTGCATTTTGTGTTATCTTTTAAACTGGACTAACAACTTTTCTTTACACTATACATTTCATCAAATTAATGACACAAACAAAGTGAATCGGAGATGCATTTTAAAGGAAAGCAAGTCTTGTACCTTATGTATATAATTAAAGGAGCTCATCTGTGCACTGCATCTGGAACCTTGATCTTTGGCAATTAAAAAAAAACAATGAGGGGACAATACCCCTAAAGATCAGCTAAGGTACATATTGCACACGCATTGCTAAGATCAGTATGCCGTCTAACACTCAGAGAGGACGTTCATGCACATAGCCTTTTCTTGCCAGGTAACAGGGCACAAGTGAACACAAGCAACACTGCATAGGTAATAATGTAAACATGTCACACCTCACAGTAGTTAAACATAATAAACATAAAATAGTATAATTTTGTATAAAAAATAAATATAAATTGTGCGTAGTGGATGCCTACCTAGAAATTAAATGTAATGCCCACAATCTCCCAGCAAAGTCTCTTCATCGTCTTTTCTAAACACTGATATATTCAAACAAGCGCAATGTAGATAGCACACATGCACATGCATTCATGTCAATGGGGCCTTTCGACTTCCATTTAAGAAAAGACAATTTCATGCAGGGAAGACATGCTCATGCAGAGAACCACAATGATATGTAACAACTTGAGCTTCATTTCTCCCTGCCCCTATTGGCCGGTTCCAGTTCTGAACATCATCACGGTGGGTGGCATCTCTCCTGTACAGCCTTCAATCTTATTCACCATCTATGTCTGTCCCTTCAGCCAAAACTCCATCATCAATGGGCAATGCCACACCTAAGCCCCCTGAGTAGCAGCTACCCCACAGCCCTTCCAGCAAACCAGGGATTGTGAGAACTTCATAGCTAGCAATCTGGCAGGAGTGTAGTACGGAAGATGTTTTAATTTAAATTGAGCTTCACTTTTCCGAAGATTATAGGACATGCATGGGACCAGTTGCGAAAATCTATACACAGCACGTGATGCCAGAGATATATTTAGGTCCTAGGGCCAGACATTCGCAAGAGGAGCTAGTCTCAGCGAATTGCGTGCATCAAAGAGAGTATGTAAGCTCTGTAGTTTGGGAAAGGTCTTTTGTCCCCAATAGATTTCCCATTCTCATTTAGTGTCATCCGTAATGACCCTTTTCGCCTCACAGAGCAGAGCCAGTGTGTCAGCCAACCACCCTCCGGCAGACTCAAGACTTGCTGACCTCCAAAAGGGGTTATCACACAAATCACTGTTTCTCGCTTACGATCCAACCTTGTGGATCTCCCAGCACCACATGGTCCTGTGTTTTAATAGCAAAACAGCCTTGATTGTTAATGAGGGAGCTACAATGCAGCATTCACTTGCATTTTCCTTACCAATATTCTCCAATTCTTGAGCGAATTTAAAATCACCAGGCAAGTCTTTGCCTGAATAGAGAGGTTCCAAAAACCAGTGCTAGGATTTCACGGGGTGTTACTGGGAGCAATGCCACAAGTTCAATGCATTTCCAATTAGGGTCCTCTCTTGGTAGTAACAAGCGTTGGAGCCGGCAGAGTTGCACGGCCAGAAGATATGGGGACCGTGTGAGACAATTCATACCACGATCTGGCTTCCTCGCGTGACTCAAGCCTTGCTATGTCACCAGACGGATCTGCAAGTGTGTCTTTTGAGATCCCTGATCACTGATACTGGTGGACTTACGTGTTAGATGTTCACAGAAGTTGTCCTGCCCATCAGAGATAGAAGCAGTACACTGCATCTAATTAAATCATTCTTGATTTTATGGATGACAGTTAAGAAGTTGAGAGCATATAGGTCTGCAAAATCATTAGATACGCTTCTGCCCTAGATATGTTATAAATCTATTTTACCAGTGGAAGGGGAAAAGCATCTTAGGTCCCATGATGTCTAAAATAAAGAGCTATTACTTTTTTAATAATGTTTCAAAATAGATCTTGTAACCTGCAATGGGGCTGAAATCTACGAAAAGTGAGTTGAGTAAAGATAAAGTATTGGCAAGCTTTCTGAAGTACAAAAGAATATAGTTGGCATGTAGCAAAATCGTATGTTCTCTATGATCTACAGCATACCGTGGCAGAGTGAATTTGGATGGCCTCAGCCCAATTGCTAGGATGTACAGAAGCAGGGATAAGGGGCATCCCTGACTCATCCTTGCGTATAGCTGGAAAGAAGGGGACTAGCCAAAGTTCTTAAGAATTGATGCACGTGATCGTTTATACAGTCATTTTATCATTTTCATGAAGTATCCCTCCAAGGCGAAACCCTCTAAAGCCACCAACACACACTCCCATTGAACCCTATCAATGTCTTTTTTGGCATTGATGAAGACCACCACTTCATCCGTGATTTCTCTATCAGCAGTTTAGTCCAATAAGGGTTTCAAGTTATCAGATGAATGTCTACATACTACAAAGCCCACCTGTTCTTGATGGACTAACCTAAGTAGAGTGTGCTGTAACCTCATAGCTAGGCATTTCACCCGAATGTTCACGTCTGAAATTATCAGCGAGATCTGTCTGTATGATCCACAGCTTGGTGGGTCTTACCTTTCATGTGGAAAACCATGATTGTTGCTCCCTATGTAGAATTTGGAAGATCCCCCCATTTCCTGAGCTTCCTCATAGTCATTTGCAACCTGATGGTCAATGATCTATGAAGACTAACCAGAAGTCTGTCTAACCCTGCCACTGTACTTTTAGTGAGGGTCTGAATCATTTTAAAGACTTTGTCCTCCATAAGTGACACGCTGAGCAGTTGATGGTCTCCTTGTGTCAATTCCAGGAACAGACTGCAGCCAAAGAAAGCAGAGAGACAGTGAATACTATTCACCAGACGGTGGTAGGCATATACCTTAGAGTAAAAGTCTCAGAAGCAATTATAGATCTCACAATATCTATCAATCATCTGTTATCAAGACACTATTTGGTGCACATGCAGAATGCATACTCTTGGAATGTTGTTGGAATTTCAAATTAAAAGCAGGAATCTCTAGGGGCCTGTTGCCCTTGCCGAATAACGTTTGTGTTTGACTGGAGAAGAATTAAGGGCATGGGTTGTATGGACATCTTTCAGCTGCAATCTAAGCCTCTTAAGAGAGAGAAGTACCTCTGAATTCCTCATGCATTTGTGTAGAGCTTCTTTTAATCTAATCTGGGCCTGTAAGTCATTTTGTGCAACCACATGGGGATGCACCTAACTCTAAAGACCACTATATATGCCTATGCATCCCAGTCATGCAGAGTTGACATATCATCAACCAAGTTGGTCTCCCAAAAATTGTCTGAGGTTGCAGAGATGTTAGTGATAAAAGAAGAGTAAACTAAGCAGATAAATGAAGTCACAGGATTGTTCATTGCGATTCATAATTGAGTTCATGACGTAGTGAGACTGGTGCATGACCTGAGATTTAGATAGCTATATAGCACATTCAGTGACAGAATATATCAAAAGAGTCAAAAAACAAATTTCAAATCGAGAGTAAGTGTGATGCGTATGCAAGAAGAATGTGAATTCAGCCATATCGGGTGGTGGAGCCTCCAAATGTCCTTGTACAATAACCAGTCTAAAAGATCCTTTATCACTCTATCTGCTCTGGTCCTTTTGACATGAGGGGGTGCAGGTGTAGATATATCTAGTCTGGCAGGCATGCAAAATGAAAGTCGTCCCCAATAAAAGACAGCCTTGACATATTGGGTGAGGCAAATTCAAATAAATGCCTGGATTGTCTGCCGTCGGGCCATAGATTTTAAAGACCATCACCATATCAAGATATAAAGACCCACAAATCCACCAAATCCATATTGCAGCATCATAAATGAGCAGTAAGGGTTGGACCCCATAATTCTTGCACTGGTGAGTGTAATAAGGTACAGGGAGTTTTTCAAGTTTTCATGTAAAAGGGTTTAATTTGTGATTTAGGTAGGTCAGCTGACACGTGTTGTCGACCCATGCAAGTCTTTCTCAAGGCAAATGTTATTCTTGGCTGGCCATGGTTAATGGGTGGGTTGCTTGCCGATGGGACAATCCTGTTGGTATTGGCAGAGCCAGAATTCTTGGCTCTGTTGGGTGATTGAAGGTGGCCACAGCTGTCTGTAGCTTGGCAATCCTATAAGGGCTGCCCACAGCAGGCTTGAGATGCCTTTCGGCTCATGGTCTCCTCGGCTGGTCTCTGGATAGTGAACTTGCTGCTAATTCAATTTACCTGAAACAGTGAATTAAAATATACCATATACCTAATTACCCAGTGCTTTGCGAGCTGATTCAGCCTCTAGTGCCCACTTTCACATCTTGTCAAAAATGAATAGGTCTAGATTCTGTCACCAACACATCCACACGTCATTGTGCTCCATCTCATCAAGAGCGGTACACTTTGAGCTATGATCAAAGATATTATGAACAACATCAAACAAATGAACACCAACTTCTCAACATTACACATTAAGAAAAACAGGGGCAATAAGACAAGCAGATTTTCCATGTTAGACAGTCTCTCACACCCTAATGCAGAATGGAGATTATGAAACTACCACTTAGGGTGGTGGCAAATCAGCAGTCTTGCATCTCATATCTGCTTCCCCTCAGAGCGAGAATGCATATGTGTCAAAGATATTTCATACCCTGGGTCTCAATACGAGTTTGGAGCTAGCCATGCCCTTAGTAAGGGCATGGATACCCCCAAACCCGGGTCCGGGTTTCCTGAATAGGGAAATACCGGTCCATTCTGACCTTGGAGGGTCCGGTATTTCCCCATTCAGGGAACCCGTACCCGGTTCATCCCCATTCCCATTTGAGGCCCCATAGGGCTCAATGGGAATGGGGAGCATGCTAACAACGGGCCCATTAATGACGGGCCCGTTGTTAGCATGATGGGCCGCTCGCGGGACCCGCTAAGGACATCTGGAAAACCAGGCGTCCTGAGCGGGTCCCGCAAGCGGACCTCGTAATGGGACGGTAAGGGGTTAACGGCTCCAACACCTTTACCGGCTCTGTTAACCCCTTACCGCCCTCCTCCTAATGAGACCCCCTGTGTATTAATGTTCATATGTGAAAACAGTTTTGCACAGTTGTATAACAGGGACAAAGTACAATCCCACATAGTATATGATACAAGGACAGATCAGCACAAAGGGACTCATGCTTGTGAAATGCATAATTTGACGACGGAGAGCTGTTATGTTTACAGTCCAACATCAATGTCTCCCCACCACCAGAGTTTTGTGATTTGCACTGCAGGGTGCAAATGTAAAGGGCAAAAGGCAGCGTACAAGCATGTATGCTGCCTTTTGCCCTTCACATTTGCACTTCACAGTGCAAAGTGAGTAAACCTTGCCTGGGACGAGCATGGCAGGGAGCGTGGCAAGGAGTGTGGTTACTTTCAACTGGGAACACTGCTTACCATGCACGCATGGTAAGCAGTGATTCCAGTTGAAAGTAAACTCTCCCCGACATGTGAGCATGGAGCATGTACATTGGATTAATACAAAGAGAGGCATATTAGTCAACACAATTGCAATGGAGTTCACAACATATTAGCCCTAAACAGACCTTTTTTTCCTATAGTTTTGTCCCGATGAAGACAGTTTTTCCATATTGATCAATGGACTGTTGTCGAAACTAGCAAACCAGAGTCCCTATATAAATCCCAGCCAGCAGACTCAATTGAAGACACATGGCTGAATGTCTGAGCTACTAGACTCACCATTAAATACACCATGTTATTAGCAATAACTGCATTCTTCTTTTTTATTACATTGTGTTGTATTTGCATGGTTTTAATTATTGTGGTTTATATTCACCATGAGGGTAAATTAATGATTTTTTCTAACACCATACAGCACATTGAATGTACTGTATTCTGACTTTGCACTTTATTACTTCGATTGCTATTTTTAAAGTATTTGTATGGTAAAAAGTGGTATTTCTTTACTCCATTGCATCTAATCATAGTTCTGTTTTGAACTTATACTGAATAGACTACAGATTTATTATGAAATAAATCCTGCATAATGACAAAGAGGGTAACAATTATAGTGACAACAAAAATATAAAAGCAATAACACTACGATGGGGCATGTTATGTTATGCCCGCGGGATGTGCATCGATGATGAGCATGAGTTTACAGTGTCAGTCATGATAAACACACCACTAAGACAATGCTTCAATCATATTTGATAATAATGATGTAAATCAGATGGTATCCACAGTGGTCTGGGTTGTAATTGAGGACTGATTCTCTGGATCTATTGAGAGAGATGCGGCCCTGCCCATCTCAACTCGCTTGCGCTTCTTTTTCTAATTTGCATCAGACGATTTAGTCTGCGGTGTGACTCTTTTCAAGGTTGGAATCTATCTTGCAAGAGTTGAGGGCTAAGCCTCTTCCTTAGACAATTGGGATCTTCTGCTTTTCTCATCAGAAGCTTATCTCTCGCGACTCATGATCTTACCAAATATTCCACACACACTTCAGATCTTCAAAGGTATATTATTTGTTTTGAGGGTGAATGTGAAACACAGCAGGGCATCAGAGATCGTATCTGTGGCTGGAACCCCTATGGGACACAAAAATCAGAGTAATCTATTTCCAATATTTGGAGACCTTGTGCGAAAAATCTTCAGAGAACCTAATCATACATCCCTCCTTTTGTGCACATCCTTTTAGGTGATAAGCCCACATTACAGTGGCATAATTTTCAAAGTTCAAAAATCTACTGTTGTCATCCACATGGTCTCCCCTTTTCATGTTATTGGGGTATGATGGGCTTGTTCAGTGATGAGGTTCTTGGCATTCAGCATCTGATGGTCTTCAAGAAATATTGTGTGGGTAAATGTCATCAGTTCAGTTCTCTTCTCATTTTCAGGGAATCCAACCCCCAGAATCTTGTTCCTCCTTAAATTACTGCATTGTTTGGGTTTCTCTAATAGCCTTGACATGGCCACTAATCCACCTTCCATTGGCCACTATTTGTTCCGACTGCGGAGACATGTGACAATAAACCTCCTGGATCTCGTTCACCATATCCTGCATTGTAGAGTAGCACTCAGGCATGTGTTGGTTCATCACTTCCATTTCCTACAAGATAGCCTGTAGCTGATACCCTTGATCAATGTTCTTGTAGCTGCATGCAGACTGACACAGACTAGCCATGTGTGTGGACATACTGTGGCTGGTTGTACTGCCTGAATGCTAGTCAGATGTTTGAGAGGGCATCTTGAGAGATCCCAGTAGAGTGCAAAGGGTTGCCAGACTGGGCCCATAAGTCAAGTTGGAGGTCAGTAAATATGGGTCCGTAGAGGTCAGAAACAAGCGCTTTTCAAATGTCTCCGTGTGAGAAGAATTAGTCATGGGGCACGAGTACTATGGGCCACCAAACTGTACTCAACATGGCACAAGAACACAGGGCCATTGCAGTGAAGACCATGCCCGCCCACAAAATCCAGAAATTAGCCCACATTCCAGAAATAGCTCCAATGGGAGTCAATGAGGTCAGCATATGAAGCACCCCACTTCGAAAGTGTCCATAACGTCCCACAATACAATGTACATTCAATAGGGACCATAAATGTCAGCTTTATAAAAGCATACAATGACAGCATCAAAGGAAGTAACAGGCTCTCAATATTGCTGAAATATCTATGTTGCTCAAACTAATGCCACAATAAGTTAGTCTAAATTACGTCCCTTCATTTATAAATGTGGCAACTCCGAGCGCAAAATATGAAACCTCACTCCTGTTCAAGTATTAAATATGTCTCCTTGTGTGCCACCTCTGTCTGCTCAGCTCCACAGCTGGCGTTGCCACTCCTATTGAAGTACAGAGTGTCTGCACTGTGTGGGCCAGGTCTCACAGGAGTTGCACATGGGCTTCACCGCTGTCAACCTTCCTCATGGTGCTTGATCCAGACACAAAGCTTGTCAGTGGTGGCCAAGAAGGCTGTCGCTGTTCATAGTACACTCTGGATGCAGTGTCACTCTACACCTTCCCTGCAGCCAGGCTCTGTGGCCACCGCTCGTCTGCCGGACGTAAGTATGCAGCAGTCGCCTTCACCTGGCGGCAGTGCTGATCACTGTCTCTGCAGCAATTTCAACCAGAATGTCTGTGTGTGGGGCCCACATCGGATTGGGCAACCTTGCCTCACATTAACGCTGCTCCTCTGAATATGGACCCACATATGTTGAAGTGGGCTGTACAAACTGCAGCCTTATTGTTCAGGCTCATGCTTGCCCACACGACTCATGATTTGCAGGAGTTCTGGCTAATTTTGGAGGAGGTTTTTCATTGTTTTGCCAATGCATTATATTTTAGGGTTTTTACCCATATTTCGCCCTTTTATGTGTTTGTGTGTTTGAATCATAGAAAACAACAGACACGTTTTCTCTGTCCTTTCCCCAGCGCCTTTCCTGTTTCTGTAACAACAGAAATGCATTTTTGAACTAGCACATTAATTCTTGTGCACCCATCAAGTGCAGGGTTCTTAGAATTAAATCCACGCTATCACCTGCCAGATCTGATCTTTGGCTTGTCATCAGCTTTTCCTAATCACATACTCCCTATAATGAAAATCAGAAGCAACATCTTAATGCATGTGTAGATGGGTTACAAATAACACTCTGAAAACAATTACTCCGAAATTTGGACTTTCTGATCTTGGCAGATAATATAACACCTTGTTGACCACTGTTGGCAATAGCTCATTTGAAAACCAAACTTGTCGTCAATTCTATTAAAAAACAAGAGCTGGTATTCCCCAAGCCTTTTGACAACTTGGATCTAAAGTTTGAAGAGCTGTGAAGATGTATAAGGACCCTTCTTTTTATGATATGCCCTCGTTAAAACCCTACATAAGGAGCACAAAGAGGAAGCCATAAAAGCTTAATATGAAGCTCAGATAATCACCGTGGAAAACTCCACAAAAACTCAGTTTAATATCTTGACTCAACTGGCACAGCCTACTCCAAGGGCCACAGGTGCTGTCTCTACTAAAATGTGGTGTGATTTCTAAAAATGTTGAGTTCCATTATCTCACAGACCGTGGAACCCCCCAGAAACTAAAATCAGCTCAACACAGGAACCTGCTAACATTTACCATTCAGGATGAATAACACAAGAGTTTACCCTTCACAGCGATTCATCTGAGGACACTTGTCAGGTCATAAGTAAGCACAATCTGACCACTGAGCCAGTGCATTCATGTCTATACGTTATCATTAAGGCATGTCACCAAACAGTGACCCCATTGTTCTCCACAATAGTTAACAAGTCCCTTGAGAAGGAACATGCTTGTGACATTCTCAAGAATATGCGGGTCAAGAAACCCTCATTGGACACGTTTTTATGTTTCAGCTACAGACCCATTTCCATTGCCCTGATTTTGCAATATGTTTTAGACAAAATGGCCTTCTTACAGTTTCAAGAACAGAGAATGCTCTCCTGGATGCGCATGAAAGCTTGCTTCATGTTGTGGAGGCTGATGGATCTGGTATACTGATTCTGCTGGATCATAGACCGCTTTCGATATGGTTGATCAACAGGTTCTGCTGGACCGATTAGAGTCAGAGTGCAAATTGATGCCTTGGTAAAAAAATATTTTCCCAAGAGGAATAGCGTGGACGCATGTGAAAAGCACAGTTGCAAGTAGGCAGTGGCTGAGAGAGGACGTCTTACCACAGTATTCTTTCCTGTTGAAAGCAAGCCTGATTGGAAGCTAGTGGAGGCGGAGCTTCTGGAGGAGAAGACCTCTTTTTTTTGCACGTGAAAAGCACATTTGCAAGCCACCTCAAAGAAATCTTAAACCCTTGAGTGTTGAGTGAAGTTGTAATTTGGGCCTGCAAAACTGACATTGTCTGCATTCTAAACTCAAATGTATACTCTGAGAAGCTGACCTGCCTCCAGTCCGGCCTCTTCGGGCATCTCTATTATGGGTTCTGCAATTGAGCAGCTTTGTATCCCCTATGATGACCCGATGGAGGTTCCAGTTAGGGCTGATTATATTTACATCCGTGAAAAAGGAAGGGAATCCACTGATTCTGGTGAGCAAGGGAGAGTGCCCCTAGATTACACTCTGACGGCTACTACCATTAAAAAGAAAACTACAGACTTTTTTCCAATTGGAAGCAGTGTTCGCGAGGTGGCGCAACCACACACTGAATTTGGTGCTGTTATGTGAGAGGAGTTAGAGATGAAGAGCCAGCTAAATAGACTGGTGACAGCTCCAAGGTGTTTAGCGTCTGAGCAAAGTGGGAAGATCTTAACTGAAAATGAATGGCCAGATAACCCCTCACTCGACTAACATACAGCCACACTGACGCTTTTCACCACTCCTGAGGTGGAAGAACAGAATGGGTAAGAGAAATGGCGGAGAATTTGCATCCATTTGATCCTGAGTCAAATCCTGGTACCTTGGCAGCATTAAACGTCGTCCTGATCTCCATTGTAAAAATATTTGAACTAGTGCGGGATGAAGTTAAAGCACACACTTAGCAGGAATCAAAAATAACGTGGAGATGGCACGCAATGATATCCAATCTAACCCAGCGAGTTATGGATGTAAGGAGTTATGCAATGAAGGAAGTTACATGTAACTTCAGTACTATGGAGAAATGAAAGAGCAGCGTTAAATCACCTCTGGATGAAGTAAAGAGCTGCACTCCGCATTTAGTGAACATAACAACCAATATACATCAAATGCTATGGCAATTGCATAAAACAAGATGAGGAGGAATCAGCAAGGCAGGGCTCTAGTGCAAATCACAATGAGCAGTCCTCCATTGCTGAATCTGCTGCAAAGGACAGGGGGTTGGAGACTGTAATATTGGACAGTTAGTTGCCGCTTGATGAATCAACGGATCAATCAATACTTTTCAACACTCCCCCTTCTCAATATTGTTTAGAGGAACGGGAGCAATTCAGCATCGTAAGGAAAATCAGGAGCATGTAACAAATGAGGATCAAGGGTGTAAATGTACGGTGTACCGGGAGATTTCTCTACTCTCTCCAACGTAAAATATTTGAGATCTAATTAACTCTGACTTGAGTGGAAATAGATTGTCAAATTGTCAAACACCATCCTATTCCATCATATCCATGGAGTTGGAAAGAGGGAAGTGTCAAGAAATTAAGTCGAGCAAAATGTGTCTATCCAGTGTGGAGATTGCATGTTGACACCTGGTGGGTTGGAGTTGAAGGGGGTGGAAAATAGAATGGCACAAGTTTAAAAAAATTATTCTATCAAGAGAAGCTGTGATATGAGAAACAGCAAGGTGTTAGAGGAGGAGAGAGTGAGTAAAGCATCTAACTGTGAACTTATGAGACTGATTAGAGTTGACCAACAGGTCTAGTGCACCCTCTTGAGTGGGCGATGAGCACACATAGGGCCTGGTAGGGAATCTGTTCAATCAATAAAAACATAAATGAAAATCATATCTCAATAGAATCCTTGTTTCCTAAAGAGGAAAACATGCTGATGAATCGGAAAACTATACTAGCACTCCCTTATGACATCCCGTAGTTAAGGATTATCTTTACAAGTGATATAACGCTGATTGAGCTACCTTACACTGATAGACTAGACTGTGCGATCTTAGATGTCCCATCCCTATTGATATGAAAGTGTTTTTTGGCATTTATTTATGAATTTAGATCTTGTGGCTTTGATGTTAAATTATTTGAAGGGTATAGCTTCCATTCAAGTGGAACGTTTGGAACGCAGCAAGATTCTTCAGTAATGCAGGATTGGTCCTGTGTTACGTCGGATCTGATAGCAGGAAAGAAAATTCCAGCATACAGAGGCTGGGGTTTTAGCACATAAAATGGAATACCCAGGGTTTCCTCCACTTCACTCAGTTAAATGACCATATATATCGGATAGGTGGTGCTAAAATCATTATATTACTCAAAACCTTTCTTAGAGAGGCAATCTATTTCGATGGAGTCTTCATAGATCAAGAACAGGCTATTAAGAGCAATATTGGAAGACCCCAGGGAGGATTACTGGTGGAAGTTAGAGCCTGCTGGGCTCAAGAAACAGACATTGTATGTATTGCCCGCCTTGTTTGTTAATTGTGAAGATTCAAACGAACAGGGGTGGCTCATCCATAATGGCTGAGGGAGCGTCGATCCACTAGGTCTTGGCCCCCTCTCACCCAATATGGAGGAGACAGCCCATTGAAATATGAGCACTCCCTCAGCTGTTTATTTTCAGCGGAGGGAGCGCTGTAACGGTTTTATGACATGGCACACTCCAGCCAGGGACTTCTTCCACTGACAATGAGTGTGGCGCACAATAAAAACGCTTTTTATCTTTAATTAACCACAGGTTCTTTATTTGAGTAGGCCACAACCTGTCTCACACCCACCTTAACAAACACCCCGAGTCACAATTGACTCAAAAGCAGGCTGGTGTGTAACAATATGATATTTATTAATTTGAGGATTCAATGAAAAATCAAGCATATCAAACAATATGGGCAGCAATCACAAATGTGGTGGCAATATAATGCAAAGATTCCCACAATACAGTTAATTCAAACTTAGAACACACTATACATAAACCTTTAAATAGAAAAGAAAGTGTTTTAAAAAATAACAGATAGCACTCAAGTTCAACACTCGCCCTGCAACACTCACCCCTAAACTTCTGCTAACTAAATTCTTTGTGGATGGAACGCAGTGTCAAGGAGTCAGAATGAAGAGGGAAAAATCAGACTTAGAACTCAGTCCACCACCCCAAAATGGGAGGCCAGAAATGAAAATGAAAACCTTATGTATGAGCAAAATGGCATAATCAGATTTTACTTGTTACTTGCACATCAGTTTATAATTTCGGTGGGATAGCTAGGACAGAAATTTGTGTGGCTGCACTTAAGAGATAAAGAAGCTTACAGACTACTGAGCAGGGCACCAAAGCAACGTGAACACAGGTAAAAAAATGATTTTGGAATGAAGACAAATGCAAAAGAAAACACACGCGGCAGAATGGGAGTTCTTTTCTACGCAGGATTTGGAATGACAGGCAGCCACGGGAAGGGCTTAGCTGTCAAAATCGAAAACCGTTTTCAGGATAAGAAACAAAGGCACCTTACAGATCAGATTCTGATGGAAAGGGATCACTCTTAATGGGGTTACTGTTTAGATTTTTCTTTGGGACACGTACAAATCGGCATTTATAGGAAAGCACAATACACAGGGAAATTAGTTTTTTGTTGCACAAGGACTATTTCTGTCGAGACTATATTTTAATGGCTATAATTATTAAGGGCAGGCATGTGACATGAGGTGGTTGATTTTGAATGACAACCTTCTCACTGTGAATCTCTTTATAGGGGAATTAATTGATTTAATTCAAAATGATACTAAGTTCTTACATAGATAACTGAAAGAATTATAAAAAGGAATATGCTAACAGACATAGGCTAACACAGATTCTTCCAGGGAAAGGTGAACAGATGATACTGGCAATTTGGTATTTCAATGGGGTGCAAGGGCCAAAAGAGTGGGATATGCAATTTGGGGGATATGGTGATGTGATTCTTACCATGTAAGCTTGAGTTTGGGGTTCCGGTCAGCCAGTGAGGTCTCTGGACAGCTAGGCCAAGGAATATGATCACTGGACTCTCCTGGATGGGATGCTGGACAGCTAGACAAGGTCTGGCCACCTTGGACAGCTGGATGGGATGCTAGACAGCTAGGCAAGGGATCTGGTCACTGGGCTCTCTTGAATGGAATCAGCTGGGCATGGGATCCAGTCACTGGGCTCTCTTGAATGGGATCAGCTGCCTCCCCTCCTTTCTTCCTGGATTCTTGGGTGTGCCTGGATCTGGATGGATAGATCTGCTTTCCTGGATCTTGAAGGTGAGTTTCAGTGGATCCCCTGTCTTGTCCCCTGTTTCTTCCTTATGTGGCCAAACACCTGGGGATAGTACTCTGGACTTTACCCTCTGCTGGGGTAGTGCAGTGTACAAGTGTCCCCTCCTTTCCCTGGGCTGATAGGTTCAGGGGAAATTACATCATTCATGTGTCTGCATTTATGACCTTTCTTTGTCTTACAAGCCTATTTCTTGACAAAAATGAGTTATGGACCAAAACATCAGATGTATACTAGCCACCATCATGAAAAGTAGATATGTGGATTCAATGGGTCAAAGGGAATTGGGCAAGCCGATCGCTGACTCTGTGCGAGGTAGCATCGCTTTTTGGCACATTTTTAGCCTTTGTGTGAACTACATAATATTTCAAATGATGGCAATGAGTACACATGTCATAAGTACATTTTGCATATTTCCCCCAAGTTTCATATTGCTCCCATTTATAGTTCAGCCAGAACCACATTTTTCCTGGTCATTTCAGTTCACCTTGAGCTAGAAATGTGCACATGGTTTCTTTCTATTCACCGAAAAATTACATAGAAAACTAGCATAACATAATAATTCTTATTCATTCAGAGTGCTGAGAAAAATTTCTTAAACTGCTGCAGTCTTTTAATGTCAATGGGGAAAGTTGGTGATGTGGGAGGGCATTGCTCCAAAACCCCCAGAGCTAAATTGTCTGCTCTTGGCTCAGCTTGCACAAAGGACCTCCTGAGAATGGGTGCTGAAGGAAATCACACCTCTGGGTCAAACACAGGGCCCAGTCACTTCCTTTGTATTTTCACTCAGTCCTGCCGGCCAGGCTAGTAGAACCAGTAATTATCACACCCTCAGCCCCAGCACATGTCCGTGCAGAATTAGTTCACTTGTGGATGTGAAAGTGGGAGCCAAGACCTCCTGCCAAACTGGTTTTACCCCTGCCAGGCTGATTGAAGTCTTGTGGGGGGAAGAGCATAGTATCCATTGCTTTGCCAGCCCCCCACAACATATTTACTAACAATTTTATCCACGTGAAAAGCTATTCACTAACAATTTAATGCCTGCAACAAGTAGTAATTTGTCATTTCACTTTTAAATAGCATTTTCCTGGTTTTCAGAAGAGTAAATTCATACATGTGTTCTTTTCCTTGCATTTGAAGTTTACAAACGCGGTTTCTGTAGACCATAGTTTATTTCACTTAATCTTCTGGGGGGGGGTTGCATGTACGGTTGATTTATGGACTCATAAGGATGCTGCCCAGGCTTTCTTTGATATTGACATGAGAAAAAGAACTGCCACGTTATTTCTTTCATTTACTGCAATTTTGGGCGTGATGGTTCATAGTGAAAGAAAACAAAAGCTGTGTTAAGTGGAAAACATACTTCTTTGCTCCTCAAGTACTATATCAGTACAGCGACTGTTGCTGAAATGTATTGCCTCATTAGCAGGCAATCAGAAGAAATAAAGCATGCAGGGGTGTGTTTCCATGAAGGGCACAACTTTGTGATGTTTTCATGCAATAAAGAACAGTTTGCAAAGCCGTTTTGGATGTCAGGCGCAGCTTTAGTCTTCAGAGTACAGAACAGCACATGTGATGCAGTTCTGAATATAGGCCATTTTCTGATGATTTCATTTAGAATAAAAACAATTGCAGAGTCATTCTTTGGGTGGCAGTGTCCAATGCTTGCCACACATGTGCCAGGGAACAAAAAGCACAGCCATTTTTGTGGCATTATTTCAATGCGTTTTTTGTTTTGAAGGTGATTTCTGTCATGGGCCTTAAATGTACCCCACAGAGCTCTTTACTGTCAAAGGGAAATACTGTTTCCCTTTGACAGTTACAGTTCCCTAGCCATGCAAGCTCAATGAGCCCTGCAAGGCTGGGGGTGTTTTGCACCCTGCAAGGCCCCAAGGGGCTTGAGAGCTCTCTGCGAAAAGCTATGTCATGAGAAGGAGGGCACAATTCTCCATCCTTCTCCATCCCAGCTCTAAGTTATAGCGCCCAGATGCTCCCGTTTCAAGACCCCCAGCATTCCAAGGTGCCAGTCAGTCCCTGAACACCGACCATAAAACTGTTAGAACCCCCAATCATTTGGAAAAGATCAGAAAGCATGGACCAGTTGCCTTCACCATATTTCAAGTGATATATGCTGCGAAGTACCGGGAGGGACAAAAATCAAATCTAAAATGAGGGTGGGGAGCTTTTGACAGGCACTGGCGTGTCTGGAATTGAAATGTAGTCTGTTAGATACAATGGGCCTCATTACGAGGAGGGCGGCCACGGAATGAACAGTGCCGGTAAGGGAACGGCACCGTTCATTCTGGGCCACCCTGTTACGAGGTCTGCAGCGGGTCCCTCTCTGGAACGCCTGGTCAGACCAGGTGTCCTTAGCGGGACCCGCTAGCAGACCTGGATGCTAACAACGGTCCCTTCATTTACGGGCCCGTTGTTAGCATCAGCCCCTTTCCCATTGAGCCCTATGGGGTCTCAAATGGGAATGGGGATGTACCGGTCCGGGTCCCGAGAATGTGAATTACCGGGCCCGCAAAAGTCGGCATGGCCCGGTAATTCCCTATTCCTGGAACCTGGACCCAGACCCGGTACCCAGTATGGGGGTAGCCATGCTGCTAAAAGCAGAATGGCTACCTCCATACTCTTAATGAGGCCCAATGACCTCGAAGTATCCTCTTAGCCCTTGTGTTCATCATACTGATTTTGGCAGAAAGTTCTGTGTCAGCAGAGTGCTTTGCTGGTGCATCTCTATTTCTGTGGTAATAAAACGTGTTCTCCTTGCAAGAGGTGTGCTGGGCCTTTTTTCCCTAGTGGGTTTTATTTTTTCTGGAGTGAACATTGAGGGGTTTTATACAGATGCGTGCATGCGTGTGTTGTCAGGTGAATGAATGTATGATGATGGATGCTGGTGTGCATGAGAGTGTGATTACTGTGTGCATGTTCTGTAAATGTGTGTTTGTATGTTAATGTATGTATTATTTAAATATGTGGATGGCAGTATGCATGTGTTATGAGTAAGTGCATGATGGCTGCTCGTGTGAATGAGGCAGAGAGTGCTTGCAGTGTGTATGTTGTCTATATTTGTGCATGTGTATGTTTATTTATTTAAATATATGTATGGATGTGTTTATGCTATGTGGATATGGAAGGTAAAGAAATGGGTTTTCCTTCCGTGAATTAAGCGTAGTTTGGCTGGGTACATCATTGCATATTGTAGCTGCAGCCATCATAGTTGTGCTTTCACTCCACCGAAGGACCTTCTTGCTAATTGCCCTGTGCTGATGAAGCCAGGGTAGATTAATATATCTGCATCGCAATACCGCAGAAAGTCTTTCTCTCTGGCCGTGATATACGCTGCTCTGCTTTGTCCAGGTGTTTCCCATGTTGATTCACCCGGGTATGCATCAGGTACACTAACTGGATAGTGCGTCAATCTTGGCTCAATTTTGTAAACATTGTTTTTACCTTGGGTTCAAGGGTGCTGCACACCGCCACTTCTGCACCCGGTTCTCCTACTGAGCGCTCTTCATGAGGGCACTCTTCTGCTTTCTTCTTGTCATTTGTGTTGGTACTTATCTGTTTTCTCCATATTGTAGATGTCATTTGGCGCAGTGCAGACCAGCTGACAATGAAATCCACAGAGGTGGCCCAGCAGGAATGCACCAGCACCTCCCCAGGCTCCCCAGCATACAAGGGCAGCATCGGGCATCCCCCACCAACTACAGTGCTCTTCCGTGGATCGCCACGATCAGAGCCCAGCAGTTCTCCTTATCAGACCTCACGGTAGTGGGGAGGGGGACCAGCTTCACCACTCCAAAGCTTTGCTCAAACATCCTACGGCACAAATCTCAAAACCTCCCTACCTCACACTGCGCTGTGACCAATATTCAAGTGTTTGTTGTGTCACCACGGCAGCGCACCACTGCTTTCCACTCCCTCAATTCTTTCCTCTCCTTTGACCCTCTCCGTCGATGTGCCCGATCCTCCCTGCTCTGGCGATGCCAGCAATACAGCCCGGCTAATACCCTTACCTGCCCCTGGGCTTGCTCTGAGGCACTCAGCAGGGTGCAACCTGGTCTATGCTCACCTCCTCCATGCAGCTCAGTCCCCAGGCCTCCGTGCAGCTCAGCCCCCAGTGATGATGTGCCACCAGGCGTCACGTGACCTTGGCCCACAGATTCGAGCCCCAGCTAGCTGCAGCGTTATTCCACAGGCTCTCCATATTCAGCCGGCCATACTAGGTCTTGTACACTGCAAAAGGGGGTCATTTCCAGGATTGTAAGGAGGATTTTGAAGGATTCTTCACTGCTGTGCCATAGCTTGCACTTTGGCGACCATCATCCATGGGCTCCCTGCTACCCCCGAAAAGACTGGGTTTTTAACAAAATGTACACTATCAGCAAAAAATACTGAAAGCCTTTTTTGGTAAAATAAAACTTTCTGAAGTCATCTAAAATGGTGCATTGCTGTAATGGAACAATGTGCTGAAAGCAAAAGGACTAGCACCAGCTTATGTTATTTTGAAAATATCGACAAACATAAATCTGGTGCAAGTTTCTACATTTCCCCAAACCTTTTGTTAATAAAAAATACATTTTAATTCCAGCAAGGCTAAATCAACGGTCTTGTCCAAAGATAACCTCTGTGCTAAACACATGGTGGGAACTTGAATTTCCAAGCTCCTCAGAAAGATTATTGCACTTAGGATGTGTACTCTGAACTAAGCCTTCCAATACAATTCTCCAGATGGAGCCATGAAAGGCTTTGCAAACAAAGGAGGCATGAAGTAAACCCTATTTATTAGCACCAGAAATGCATTTAAAAATTATTTTTGGAATAACTACAATGATATGAGGTAGAATTCAAAGGAAACGTGTGTCTTGACTGTGAGATTCCCCTCTATCAAATGAGTCTATACACAGCATTTGCAGGCATATTAAAAGTAATACAATCATAAATATTAATAAATAAATTGTATTTTATGCTTATCCCTGCATTTATTAGGACTAAATGAACCCACAAATGCCTATTTCATTGATGCGTCATAATGCTACTATAATATATGAAAATAAATATGATTTTTAATTCAAATGTATGCAGTGCCTACAGCCCAGTTACTTTAACAGGTTTATACATTTGAGCAACCTATGAAAAACAAGGGGTACAGTCTTTGGAGTATCTTCCTATTAAGCAAGTCAACAGAAAGATTTGACCAATCAAAAAGTATGAGGTCACGATGACATAGTGTGGAAATAATTCCAGCTATAAAAGTAGAAACACACAGAGAAAGAGGAGAGCTCTGGAATTGAAGGCTGCAGATAGGGTTAACACTTGTTTCAAATGGATGAGAGCTGAGATTGAATATTATCTGGAGTGCTTGGGCCTCATCCATGAGGAAACGTGTAGCTGAGGAAGAGCTGCTTTCCTACAAAAGGGTGAAAAATAACAGAAGGGGGCAGTTGACTGGAAATGTACTGGGAACATGAGTGGGCCTCTGCTGGCTCTGGCTCTGTGCCATCAATAATAATCTTTATTGTGATTAAGTTCAAATTGAAATTTTCACAACTCCATAATTAACAGATAAGGCTTAAAAATACAAAACATATGTACATATACTTCAAATCAATAATACAATACAAATGTAAAATCATTAAAAGAAAACACTCAATTTCCTGACCAGAAATCAAAACCAGAACCAAAACTAGAACCAACCCCCCACCCTCGCCACTGCAGGTCACCATCGAGCCGCTTAATGCATTCAAACAACAAAAAAAGTGACATTTTCATACCCATCATTAGGTTTGATTCAAACACTTCCCGTTATGTATCTAAAGTCGATAAACAGGGATTTGGAGGAAACTGAGTTGGTATTGATACAATAGTTCCACAAAATGTGAGACGTAATTGCTTCATAGCTGTGGACAAGTTTGCCCAAAATACACACATATATATTGGCCAAGGTGTAACACATTGTGTGAAGACATGTCTGGCCATGTCAAGCCTATTGGGAAAATTATAAATTCTGCAGAAACAAGCATCTTTGTCTAGCTTGAGTCGAGATCCTTGAATTGCCAATAAAGGTAAATGATTTCTATGAAGCATCATTATCAGCCAGCGAACTGCCGGGTCAGGACACAAAAGTAAATATGGCTGAGCCTTCTTGTAATGATGAACCACAGTAGACACATCCATATAGCACTTTAATTTACATTGATGCAAATAGTTACTAAGCAAGTCCCATCTATCAAGCCTTCTATCAAAGGCTACCTTCAGTACTACGTAGGTCTTCCCAAGTTCAAAGTTAGGAATCCAGTTTATAGTATCAAATAATTCAGTTCTTTAAAGTTTTTCCCACCTACGACAGATTCAGCCTCGTAATTCTCTGTTTTCTAACTTAATATATAACTCACCTCGCACCAGAAAAAGGCTTCATCAGGTCTTTCATCACAAGAGCTTCTAAACCATACAGTACTGTGGGGCAGAAGTACGGCTTATATAGAGATAAGATTCCTTCCAGTGAGTAATCTGCATACTCTTTTGCAAATGTGCGTACTTGGAGAGTAAGTTGTCTAGACTTTCTGGAATTTATCTCTATTATGTGACTCTAATTCACTCTGTACTCATTTCCAGACCTAAGTAAGCATAACTATCTGCATAGTCTAACTTCCCCAGGGTGGTTCTCATCACTGTCTTGTTAATTTTCTTTCCATCTACTAATATTACTCAGGTCTTGTCTAGGTTGATCATTAATCATTTTCAGCAGCGTAGTCGGTCAACTCATTCATCCCTGAGATAGTTCAGGGAAATATTATCAAATCATCCCCATACAACATGGCGATAAGTGAGGAGTCACCAAGTGTCGGGGGACAAGTTGACTTCTAGCTCAGACTAGTGGGCAGATGTACTAAATAGTGAAACAACAGGTGAGCCAAAACACAACCCTGCTTGACTCCATTTATCAACACTGTTGCAGTCAACAATCCCTCATTGTCTAAGTGTACACCCCCCCCACTATTACTGTGTAGCTGCATAGTTATTTGAAGGAAGCACCCAGGGCATCCCATTTTATTCAGTTTTGACCATATGGTACACCGGTTTACTTGGTCAAATGCAGATTTAAAATCCACAAAGGTTACATATATTGAAGGGCCTTCTCTATGCCATGCCCCATGAATCAATGCATATAGCGGTCTTACATTGTAAACCATAACTGACCCTGGGCGAAATCCAGTCTGATAAGGGTAAGGAATGTTGTTTCTGCATAGCCCACTGTTGTAGTTCTGTTAATACAAAAAAGGTGAAGAGCTTGCCTGTAATTTATAACATGGACAGCAGTTGGTATTTTTCTGTGACCATCCAATCAACTTTCTTATAAACTGCAATAATTACAGAGTGCTGCCATGAGGATGGTACTTTATGCTCCTGGCAGACCTTCGTAAGTAAAATGTGTAATAACCGGTCCCGGTTCTCTTTCTTGAGGACCACATTGGCTGTGCCATTTAAGACATTTGGGCCATGGTCCCTGATGACTTTCAATTTTATTTTTGCCATCTGTATATCTTCTGGGTTTATGTCCAGGGACGAGGGCAGTGTTTCTCCCTTGGTGATAGCCAGAGGCAGAATCTCAACCACCATTGTTGATTCAATGTGTGACTTCCAAGTTGTTCCTGATATGGGGTTGAGCAATTGTTTGGTTTTTACACCTTTGGCCAGAGTTAATATTTGCCAAATAGAGTGGGTGTCTCGACTACTAAGAGCCCCTATGAGGCGTTACCACTTTACATTTATAATAGTTGTCTTGTATCTCTTCAACCATTTATGATAGGTTCCTTTTAGTTTTTTAATTATACTTCAAGGTTCACCTAACTGGCTACCCATATTTTTAATGCCCCTTGTATCAGAAGAATGATTCAAAAGTGATTTTGAAAATTCCCCAATGTAATGGGAAACAGGTCCTCTAGAACCATTTACCTGCTAAGTCGCAGGAGTGGGTGGACATCCAATAGGGGAAGCTCATTTCCAATAGAATGCTTCATCATGTGAAGTGGAAACTACACTAAGCATTCTCAGTGTATTCCAAACAAAGTCAGATTTGGTTTACATGGGAAAAGATTGCATTTCTGTTAAGCTGAACTCATCTCTTTGCAAATCCAAAGCTAGCCAAATGAAGCTCTGAAAATTCCACATATCTGGATTGATTGATACTTTTTGACCTGTGAAAACCAGAGATGTTCAAAAAGACAAAGTGGGAAGGAAAGGGAGCTAAGCTGTGTCAACTCCATTAATAGAAAATGATACCAAAGTAAATGACATTAACCCCTCACTCATAGATCGGAAACGATCTATGAAATAAAGTGAGGGGCATGTTTATTCCTTTGTTAGAAAATCTTAAAACTATATTTGCATGTTGCATGGATTAACCACTTTACTGCATGATTTAAATTAATAGTACAGTGTCCCTAAATAGATCCCTAAAGAGCCTGAAGCAACTCAACATAGCTTCCATTCAACTTTTATGTATATGCTGGAAACCCACTGTACAGAAGCCCCACATCCACACAGGTGAGGGGAAACCATTTCAAATGTGTTTTTACATGAATGTCATTTGTCTATACAAACATTCTTTGATACCTATGGTATTTCAGCCGTAAATCCGCCAAAATACCACCAAGCGGATTCACCATTACCACTACTTAGTCCAGCAGAATAACCATTGGATTTCAAAGGGTGGTAGGTGGTGTTAGTCCTCATTTATGGGCGTCCAAAGGACTCCATGGGGATTTTGGCAGAATTACCACCAGCGGTTTTTCTGCTGATTTTGGCTGGTGGAAGAATTATCTCCAGCATTCTGATGGAGGGTTTTCCTCCACTTTAGCTCCAGACCTATAGTTCAGCAGTGCAGTTTTTGGCCACACTGCCAAACTCGCAAAATGTGTTATTTGATATGTGATGTGGTTGAATACGCTGACCAATACGCAGTGATATGATTATGAACTCAGATTGGGTTGTTTAAAAATCCTATTGTCCTACTACAATAAGATTTAGAAATACAATTGATTGATCTATTGTGTATGTTCAAAGTGTATCAATGAGAATTGCACAGACAGGCCAATTCTTGATTCTGCAAACCATTTAAAAATGTATCAATATTTTATTCTTGTGAGCTCCGCAGCATAAAGTTAGGGGACCACCTTTCAAGTGATTTTATTTATTCTGCCTGGCATCTACTTTCATTATTATTTTAGTGATAATTGATATAAGGAAGCTCATTGTGTCACTCTTGTTTGTGATACACATGTTTAATGTCGATTTTTCCAAAAAAGGTAACCAAACATAAACCCACACAGTTTATGAAACATAAATAATTCGTAGCAATTCAGAATTTCATCTTTGAAATATTTACAGAAATGCTGGACAATTGGGTATGGTTACTTATTGAACCTTCACATTCATGAAACCCTTCCTATTGTATGACAACGAACAGAAATGTAAACAATTAGAAACGTGACTTGTGTCAAAACACCTGTGTGGATGGCTTAGGGAAGTCTTTGTCAGTTATCACTTTCTGCTGCTCATATATTCAACAATGACTGCAGCATGGCAGATAACCCATAGGGTGTTATGACTGGCATGCCGGTACAACCTTCATTCATACCACATCAGCCCAATACCTCATGTTTGCTCTAGCCTATAACTTGGGCTCTAGGTCATTACCAGCCTCAGGGGTCCACAGAGAGGTTTATTATTGCTATAATAGAGTTGTATGATGAAGACTCATTACCTCGTGGTTACTGGCGCAGGAACAATCTCTTGGAGTATTGAGACATATATGGGCGTGGAAAAGACTAGTATTACTGGACTCCATTGTCTAGAGAATTAAATAAACAAGATATGTTGCGGTCTATTCCAGAGTATTCAAGGACCCTGGCTTTTCCCTACTGAATATTTACTGTACATGGTTCCCTTAATAAAGAGTTAAGATTATCTCTTTATTTAAACCTCTACTCCAAAATTCAATTCAATATTGTAGGTGTATATTCTAGCTATGCACTACAAAAAACAAGATGGAGTTAAAAGATAACCAGAGCAGAGGGCATATGAAGTTATCCTATTAATTGAATGGAAAACACAATATCAAAGGGAAGCCTGGAAAGGGGTCTGTCATATGAAAACAATGTGCAGTCTTAAACTCACTCTTAATGGTTTGTTAAATAAGTTGCTTAGGCACCTTCATGTTACCTTTTTAACTAGTCACTTATGTTGAAGAAACTTCATATGCACTTACTAAATGTTAATGATTCCAGAACTAAAAAGGATTACCTATTACCAAAGAGGATCACCAATGACAGATATTGTGTTGTCCTTACTGCCATAAAATAAGTCTCATGTTCAAGTACTTCTTGGCACAGGGTGGTCCTCTTGACAGACAACATTTTTGCAATTGTGGGATTGTTAAAGCATAAACCTAGCTGTGAAGCAAGAGAGCACTGCAAATAGGAAACACATCCAAGGGGGTTACATGTAAGGGTTCAGGGGTAGTAGAGGATCTGAGATAGTAGAGGAAGCAGGATAGAGGGTGAGATATAGTGGTGTAGAATTAGGGTTCAGAGGATAGATGAGCGGTTGGAGAGATGTTCTTTGAAGAGAAAGATGTTCAGGTCCTTGTGTGGAAAGGAGAGGCTAGTTTTATCTTTTGAATACATATTCCAGAAACAGAATGGATAGCAAGAGAAAACCTGTTTCCTAATGTTTTCCCACTTGCAGTTCTTTGTTTTCAGCCTGGTGATGTTGTGGCTTCTGGTAGTGAGCTTGCCGGATACGATGGTGAGTTTCTTGGCCAGGAAGTGTAATCTTGGGTAATTATCCGACAGTTTGAATTTGTATGGAGCGGTAACTGAGACTGTTCTCATTGGTTCATTTGTAGACAGACACATAAACATTGAAACTCTAATGTTCAATATGGCCTGTATTATAACATCTGTTGTGCAAGCCAAATTTCATGTAAAATCATTTAACATAGTCTGCAGATCACAGACAAAATATTGAACATGTGTATACCGCATACTAGTACTTTTTACAACTATGTATAAAATATATACAGAAAACGGTACTGCGTATGTAATATGTCTGTTACTAACAGAAGAACATCTAACCTACACATGTGGGACTAGAATACTTGATCCATTGTCCAACTAATCTCAATGTTATAGCACCCTATTGGAAGCTTAAGGCAGCCTTCATAAGCATATTTGCAACAACATATTATTTACAACAACATATTCAAGAATAACAGGATAATGTTAAACCAACAAATCTAAAACATTTCCTATTTTCCGATAGTATCTAGATGGGAACCAAATAATTATCAGTAGACTTTCAGTCATCTCTTTGCATATTATATGCCAACATTATCCATTCCAATCAGGAGATGCTAGTCCACACCTGGGTTTAACTTTGCATTCTGGGACTTGTAGTCCTGTATTTCCACATTATAAATCTAGAACTATAAGTCCTGCAATGCAAAGTTAAAACAAGGAATGAACGGTACCCAGTCAATTTACCGAAAACATCACAGAGTGGTACATTTCACAGAGGACAATAATACCCCCAAACACTGAAAACCTTAAATAAATATGTACAGGGTAGTGGGGTAAGGAGTTAAAATGGGTGTGAATGGGGTTGTGGTAGTGTTATAACGAAGAGTTTAGGGGGGCCCAAAATAAAAAATAAAAAAGTCTGTGTTTTTTGGTATTTTTTCCATGATGAAATTTACCACTCTATGATGTACGTCAGTAAAACCACAAATAACCAGAATGGTCTAGTGCCTCCTGAATGTAATGGATAATGTTATTGTGTATACCAATACATTCATGATTCCTTACACCAGGACAGTGCCAGGTCTACATTGGTTTGCTAGTTGACCTTAGCTACCAAAGTCTGTAAATATAGCTGTACCTCATAAGCTGTAATTCTCAGTACTGTTGAGTCAATGGGGCTTGTAAGACCTTACAACTAATTCTATAGCAAAGTAGAATGGTAGTTATGCAGGGTGATTTTATATTTTCTGCTACAAAAGCTTTCAACATGGACATTAAATGGAATTAACAGTATTTATAAATTACAATAAGGATGTAACACATGTATAATGATGTCTGTAGCCATTGTTCTTAATACTATATATTTTCGAAAATATTTTTATGTCAATTTAATTATATATCATGTTCATTACTTAAAAAATCTATTGTAAAAATATTACACTTTGTGTTGATTTGTTGCAACATGATCATCCATTACCTTACATAGTTTTGACCTTTGTGACTAGTAAGTGCATAGTAAGTGGATATTTTGTTTATTTAAGCCTAGCCTGGCTATGATAGCAAGCAAAAAGATAATAACCTTTTATGTGTTTTTAATGAATAATTGTATTGTACGTGAATTGAGCAAATTAATGTATATGTAAAGTGTGAATGTATGTTCGTTTATTGAATTATGTTATAATGTACATATGTTTTCTCATTTTCTGTAGTCAAGATAGTTATAGAATGTGTCTTCATATGTAGTAGCTACTTATAATTCTTAGTAAGGTCACTTGAGTGCACCAAATTTAAGTAATGCAGCTCTCTTACATGACATGTTTAAACTGTTATATATATATGTCCCAATTTTTAATCTCTCAAAGGACATTAATGAGCTTATTGTGATGAGCCAGACTAAAAGACAAACAGGCGTTAAAAGTAGTGAATACAAGCTCTCTACTTGTTTTATCTCCTCTGTCCTATTTTGCACGGGGTTCCCTGAATAGAGCTGTCATAAACTGCATACAAATACCTGTGGTTTGAACTGTTTACCAACCAAAGTCACAAACACCTGAACCCTATCTAATGACTCTTACAGGGTATGGCCAAACACATGGAGAGTTACACAGTCACATATGCGTATCCACAGATATTGGGGCTCATTCTGAGCCTTCCGGTCCGGAAACAACGATGCCGGTAAGCTTACCGGCACCGCTGTTTCCTCACCTGCATCCTACAGGTCTGCCTGCTGGAGCCGCCGTGCCCAATAAGTCTGACCCTGCCAGCCCCAACGGCCACGGTAGGTAGACCATCATGGAAGCACTAGAACCATTAGCAACGGTGCAGGTGCTTCTGTGGTCCCCACTCCCATAGAGTCCTATCGGACACTATGGGAAGGGAGACTTACAATTTACCAGCACCTGACTTTCCGGGCAGCTGGGGTTGTAATCCCCCGGTGACACCATGAAGTCAGGTGCCAGTAAATATTTTTGGTTTCGATGGCAACCCGCCGGTATCACCGGCACTGTTACCGCCGGACCCATAATGAGCCCCATTGTCTTTAACAGCTCTTCCTTTCAGTGCAAATACAATGCATAAACCATTAATCAAATCATTTCAATTGCATTTAATGCTGATAAAGATAACACAGGTTCCCTGCAAGTGACATGAGGGGGTCCTGAGATCTGAGCATTTTAAATAAAAATTATTCTATGCAAAAAGCACAGACATTGAAGAGCTACCAAAGGATTCTAATGTATCTTGTCATGTGTAGTGATCCTTTGGCCAGAGCATTGTTTCATGCTCTGCCAAAATGAGCGTTGACAGTGTATTATCTGTTATTTTTCTTGTTTTGTTATGGAAAGACAGAATACAGAGCGTGTAGAATCAAAAGCATTGCAAAGTACTTTAGTGAAACGAAACATCTTATCTTGAAAAGATTCAGACCATTTAATACCGAACTGTAATACAAATGTATTTACATTATCTTGCATAGCACAGCTTTTTAAATTGTAATATGGTCAATTTAAATCATTCTCACTTTAACATATTCATGTTACAGAAATACTGAGAAACCTGCTTTAGTGAAATGTGATGCCATGCAAAAGAAGCAGATGCTAATAGGCTGCAATTATAATTAGTGGTCGTACATGTCCTAATCTGAAGTTACTGATGTAAACATTTGACAGAATACATGCTAGACAATGGGAAATGGAACCAAATGGCGCAAACAATTTTTGAGATAATCTGAAAGCAGCCTTGAAAGCTGGTGGCACTGGATTTAGGAGGTGCAACCAAAATGGAATATAATCGCTCCCAGGCTGGGCACTGGATTAAATATGTGCAAGTTACAAAGTCAAATTGCCCTCATATAAATAGGAAATGACTAGAACAGGAACTCATTGTTGTTAGGATTGGCAAAAGGGGAAAGAGGGAAAGTCTTAAGACTTCAGAGAAGTAGCTGGAGGCTAGATCACTCAAGATCCAGATGACGACAGCAGAGTTTGGATGACCCAACTGATCCCACCGGACTTGCATGTCTAGGAATGATAAAGCGATCAGCTAATTAAATGGCTGATCCATGGTTGTAGTTCTAGAATATGGGCCTACAATTGTCTTTTGTCAATTTGTCCAAATTCGGATTTTTAATGCTTGCTTAAATACATTTATTTATGTATCTTTTTCATGTATGTATTTAAATTACTCAGCTGAACTGCTCTGGTAAGAAGAAGCAAGATAAGATGCCTTTACCCTGAGACAATAAACTGTTCATTAGGCAAAAACTTGAAACTTTGCCAATTGTGTGACTGTTTCAATATTTCCAGTGCTGAAATAAGCTATTTTCACACGTTTTGCTGCTTATATTTTTCTTTTCCATCATTACACCATTAAGAGATGCCATGATGTATTTCTTTTAGGTAGGATTTTCCACTTTTCCTCTGCTGGTGAATTCCTAAATTTATCATGGTACTGATTTTTGGCATAGTGCATGATATCAGACTCTGCTTCACCTCCTACCAATGTGGCTTTTTTGGCCAGGAAAGTGGATCCATCAAAGCACAGAGGAAGGAGGGTTGGAATTCTTTCAGGCAGGGGGTTTAAAATGCTTAAACTATAATATTTTAGACATATCTCTAGATTGGGTTTAGGTTGCTTTTCGTTAACTGCCCATATAAGCCATGGACTTTTGGCAGAGCCTTTAACCCTTTCCATCTAATGGGATATTCAGGGTTTGGTCTGTATAACCTCATATGTTCCCTGGTTCATACATTTACAAAGTACCACAATTGTGCTATGCTTTTAAGTGTTTCTGTGCCACAATGGCTATACACAAATTATCTATTGGTTGAAAGTAGTTTTAACATTTTAGAAATAAATAGAAGGGTAGGATGCCGGGTATGTACTCAACTACTTTGTTAATAATATTAGAAACTATACATTGTTTGACTATAGTATTATAATGTTCATATATTGTCTCTGCAAGAAAATAAATATGCACAAATGCTAAATAGAAGAGTGTGTGTACATTCTTAATGCGGTTTTATTAATGAGTCTAAAAGACACCATATTACAAGTGCAAATACTTGTTGGTTTATTTTATCAGTTGTTTATCATACACAAGGGTAATACACATTGGTTCCTAGATACTCTACAGGTGGACCCATAGCAACATTAGTGTCCAATAGTAAGCCTGTCAGGTGTATAGGGGTGTTGCTTTCTCTTGCACTACGTTCTCGATAGCCTTGCGACAGGTACAACATTATTCACTGCTGCAAAATCTGCCACAGCTCCAGGTGAGGATTTAGACTGCCTCTGGGGTGGAGGTTAGGTTGTGGCATGCATGGTGCAATGGAAATCATGACAGAGCAGATTGCAGACCTGGAAATCTGCTCCATGCGTTTCTACACTCTATGCTGGGAAACCACATTTCTCCACCCACATTGCTTTTTGATGCCGGCTAACAGGCATAGATTCCTATGGACGTCCATGTTCAAAGTACAGGCAGATTGTGTAGGGATCCATAGTACTGGTGGCCATTGCGGGTCATAGGGCCTCATTACGACCCTTGCGGAAATGGAAAAATGATGGCGGAAATGCAATACCGCCATCGAACACCGCTCGTTGCGATCATGACCCGTCACCGTAAAGTACGATGCCATTAGCGACACCGCAGTGAACGGCAACGCTAACTGCACCAAGTACGCGCACGCGCGCCTTGCAAAACCGGAATCACCGCCATGGCGCAACGGTACGCGAATTCTGACCCTAGCGGACATGTACTGAACGCCATCAAGCACGTCGTAAAGTACCATTCCGCCATGGCGAGAAATACGGCATCGTGAACCAACCGTAAATGGCCCACTGAGTGCCTGTACTCCACTCCCTGGCCACATTGCACAACTCCTGGCAGGCGCAATGTACCCACACTATGCAACCAGTGAAATCTACAATTCACCCATGCATGCCAACGTAGAAAAGCATGCAGGGGCTCAAAGCGCCCCGTGAGTGGGCATCCATGTACGGCATGTCACCATAGCCGTACTGACGCAGCACAGGCATGTGAAGGTACAATACATCAAAATGAAAATCAAGAACACATGACACAAAACAACAGTAGTCCCCCATCGCTTGCCACCAGCGCAAGGCAACATCCAAAACAGCATCCTGAGGGGGATTGCACCAGCCCTGTACTCTTGCCAGTAAACAAACCAACCATCAGCAGAAGCATGTACCACACAAGTTGGCAGAGTGACTGAGCAGCCAGGCTCATCCCAAGAGGGGCCGATGGGAGCTGCAGGGCACAGATGGCATCAATACAGAAGCTATTCCAATGGACATGACCCCAGTCCCCCTCCAACAAACGCACGCAAACACAGTCACCTGTGACCAGCCACATTCTGAACATCCCATCATTCCACCAATCGACCTGGCTGACAGGCACCAGTCGGCCAAAAGCCAATCCCCCGCCCCTGAACAGCACATCATGTAAACAGTCACAATGGCAGCCCCTATCCGTGACCATACTGTGCTACGTAGGCAAACGCGGCCAGTACTGTACCACACAACTCAACTCAGAAGGCGGAACACAATGCAGATCATCTCGCAATACATACCGCCACAAAGCGAAAATCGCCACATCACCTGCAAAGAACAACGCAACACGACAAATATCGGAATACAATTTAAATGCACATCCAAATGACAAAGGCCCCACAGCAATTTGCAAAATAACACCAAAACAACCATCATCACCGAGGGCTGCATCTGCAATAATTGACCAGCTTCCACTTGTGTGACGCCCTGTACCATCATGGCACACAGGGCCTACATCAACGTTCCAAAAGGCAACATGGAAGCGGCAAGAACCGCAGGTCCGTCCCATGAGGCAGGCACTAGTCGAGCTGAAAGGCCGAAATGTTGCACCTAGCCACCAGTACAGCGTAAGGGCATGTGGCCCATTGGCGATCGTCCCATAAGATCGAAATGGTGCTCCACTGATTCACCCGAAGCTGCAGGAGTCGAGAGTAAAAACCATCTGGAGGAGTGGCGTAGAGATGGCATCTGCAATAGGGCAGGAGATACCTGTCACCCAAAAGAAACACAAATTAACCGATTGCATTACGGGACTCATGATGCATTACAATCTTCATTCAACACACCAAATCCACACCCATATGCATGCTAGCCCACTCCAAAGGAATATACACACCCCTAAATCAGTATCGAATCATAACGAAATCAATCGAGCTAAATACACCATTGGCAACGTCGGTTACTGTGCATGCGTCCGTCAAGATAGAACCCATGACATGGGATTAGTAACGTGCCTAGACACAAGTGTATGAAGGCGCGTCGAGACAGGGAGGATCCGACAAGGGCAGATAGACGTATGTCCCACTATGGCAGCCTTGCATCACATAGCGCAGGGGAAGGGGAGTGATTCAAAAAACCCATGTACATGGCAGACCCTAAACGGAATCATCAGTCCATGCATCCATTCATCATTCCCTCATCCCGCAATGAAAACGCATGAATATTCACTCACATTATATGTGAAACTTCCATCGCGTCTGTGCGTAATGCAGTCCGCAAAAACCACTGTGCCCCTGGCCGGATCTGTAGTGTTGTGAAGCAAGATGGATTTGGGAACGTCCTGCCTTATCGTCCACTACGCTATTGCGCATCCCATTCAATTCATATCATTCATTGCCTGCTCGTTATGGGCCATGTCCCAAGGACATTCTACAATAGAACGTTACATTTCCAGCCAGACCTGTGGGCGTATCCTCGCCGCTACTTCAAAACCAAAAATGCTGGCCTTCGAATTCCTCACTTGCAACATTACGTCGAAAAGGCTTCTGTGAACGCTTGCATTCACAATTACATCAATGTAGTGCGGCTGTGTGTCATAATGCTAACTGGCTGCAATCACAAATGGGACGCCACGCCCGTCGGTGAAGTACGTTACTGTGCTGCATGAGGGTCGGCCATCGATCGAGCCCTACATACCACTGACTCTTCACAGGTATGTAAGCGGCTGCAATCATAGCATGTGTAACAATGGGAGCATAGCATGAAAATCAGTCAAAGTACATCAGACTGCCATCGGGATTTGATACATGATTCCAATCCCAAGATGCCATGCGGCCAAATGCAGCCTTACGTGCGGGACGTGCTCGGCCAGAAGGGATAGCATCTGCCACAGAATCATTCAATCAGCACAGGTGGAGGCCATACAGGCCGACAGCACATATATAGCAGACCCAAACCCCTCCCACAACCACTCCCACTCCAAAATGCTACCGGCAGGACTAGCGATGTTGGGCCTGGGGGACCAGATAGCACTGCAAGTGCTACAACTACAAGAAGACGACGAACAACAACAGGTACAACAACCGGGCGCACAGGGGAGACGGAGGAGAAGGAGGAGGAGGAGGGCAAGGCAGGGTCAGCAAGCCCCACAAGCACTGCCACTACCACCACGCAGGCGGCCCGCAATCCCACGCCTCCGAGCCGATCCGTTCAACCTCACTGCTGAGCAGATCCACACCCTCTACCGTTTGGACCGGGACACCATAATCGCCATTGTGGACATGACACATGCTGACCTCGTGAGCATGATAGATAGCCCAACCGCCATCCCACCCCTACTGAAGGTGGTGTCTGCACTCCACTTCCTGGCCACAGGCACCTACCAGCACACAGTGGGACAGTTGCATGGCATTTCACAGCCACTGTTCTCACGGACACTCTTCCAAGTGCACGATGCCCTCCTGAAGCACGCCGACGACCACATCACACTACCACGCACGTACCAGGAGATTACCAACGCAAAAGTGGGATTCCATGCACTTGGCGGCATCCCGGGTTGCATTGGTGCCATCGACTGCACCCATGTTGAATTGGTTGTCCCACATGCCATGGAGGTCCAGTACCGCAACCGGAAACAATTTCATTCAATCAATGTGCAAATGGTGTGTGACTCCAACAAGATATTTACGCATTGTTGTGCCAGATTTCCAGGATCTACCCATGATTCTATGGTCCTGAGGAACACAAGAATACCACGCTACATGGAGCGACACGCAGGGCACAGATCCTGGCTACTCGGTGAGTCTCATTCCATGCATGACATCGTGGCCCATTTGATGCGTCAATGACCTTGCAGGAGGGGGGGGGGGCTACTTAGCACTATCATTCCACTGACACCCTTTATTCGTCTCATACAGGTGATGCCGGGTATCCACTGAAGAGATGGCTCCTTACACCAATCCGGAACCCACAGAACGAGCATGAGGAGGACTACAACCATGCCCACTCACGTACCCGTGTGGTCATTGAACAGGCATTCGGCCTACTGAAGGCTCGTTTCCGCAGCCTCAGCAGGTCTGGCGGGGCACTCATGTACAGCCATGAGAAGGTTTCTAAGATGGTCATGGCATGTGTCATGCTGCACAACATGTGCATACGTAGGAATGTGCCCATGCCCCCTGACGCTGTACTGCATGCACCTGAAGATGATGATGATGATGAGGGTGGGGATGTGGAGGCACCTCAAGGAGTCCATGAGGCACAGGATGCACGTGCAATCCGACAGAGCATCATAGATGCATGCTTCTAGCAACCACGCATGGTGCCCATTACACGGAAAGGGGACCTGTGGCACTGTGTGTGTGTAGTACAGGCACATTGTGGACTGTACGCCTATGAAGGCCTCGTACGCAAATATCAATGTCCACACATGTCATTGGATGATTATGAGATGCTGTATTGTTAATGTGATTTGATTTATACACCCTATGGACCCGCCACCCAGTGAAGCCCAACACACCCCCTCCACCCTACTACCTCCCCCCCCAACACCAGTGTCCAAATATGCATGCTGTCCGTGGTTGGACGCTATTGCAAGCCCCCTCTACGGGTATCAGGGGCACCCCTGCCCGTGGAGCGCAGGTTCCTGCCAGATCTGCGTTGGGGGCTGCCCTGGACGGAACTTGCCACGGATGATGTCTCTGCCTGCTCGCGTCCATGCATGTCTCTGAGGGTTTGTGAGAGCTCCGAGAGCACACGGCGCACAGCAGCAAGTTCAGCACAAACGTCTTTGGACGTCGCATGCAGTTCCCCCCTCAGGCTCTCGGTGCTTTTCTCCATTTGTGCTCTCAGGCTCTCGGTGCTTTTCTCCATTTGTGCTCTCAGGCTCTCGGTGCTTTTCTCCATTTGTGCTCTCAGGCTCTCGGTGCTTCTCTCCATTTCTCCCCTGAGGCTCTCACTACTTTTCTCTATTTGTGCCCTGAGTGTCTCGGTGGATGTTTCCATGGCTGCCCTGGAACCCCCGCATTCATTTGCATGGTCCTTGAGTAGCGTGGACACTTCCTGCTGTTGCTCGATCAGCAGGTCGAGGGACTGTTGCCTCTGCTGGGCCATGGACATTTGCGGTGGTGTGACAGGGGGGCTGCTCAACACATGTTGCCTTGGCACAGGACTTGTGGGGGTTGGCCAGTCGTCGTCTTCAGGGTGCCCCTGCGTGGTTTCGTCATGGTGTAGGGGATGGGACATGCAGGGGGATTGGGAAAGGTCATGGATGGTATCTACGTCGCCAGCACTGTTTTCCGTGTCGGAGCATGCTGGCATGACAGCTGTGTCACCTATGGTGCTGCTACCACCAGAGGCAGTGCCATCAGATACGTTCTTTGGGGGGACCTGTGGTGCTGGGGTTGTGGACTTGCTGGCTGCTGGGGTGCCTGTTGCAGTCCCCTCCAGTGTGCTGCCACTTGATTCCTGCTGCTGCCGTGTCTTGATCCTTGCACCTGAGGTGGAGGCTCTTGGGACGTTGGTCCTGGCCCTCTTTGCAGGCGTGCTGGTAGGGGTGTCCTGCAGCTCGTCGTTGGTATCGGACCCTGTGGTGGAGTAAAGAGGGGCGAGCGTTAGTTATGGGTCTGTCGGATTTGGAATGGCAACGTATCAAATGCATTGGGGTGGTACATGAGGCTGATTTGGGACTGGGCCTTGGAGGTGGTCTCATTTTCGTGTGGATTGAGGATGCATTCATTTGGCTGCCTGCAGTTAGGGGGTGCATGCTGCACATGTAGGGGTTGTTTATGGCATCTTGATTGATTTGTTTATTCATTCTGACTTTTAGAGGGCGCTGTCAGGGCAAAGTATGTATTGCACTATGGGGTCACATGGTACTGCACATGTTCGTGGTTTGTGGATTTCGCATTTTTTCTCTTGGCCAACCTACCTGATTCTCCGGATGTCGGCACTCCTTTCTCCATCCCTCCGACTCCCTCTATGCTCTCCATTCCTATGGTGGAGGCGCAGATATCCTCCCAGGGGGTCAACTTGATGGGCGACTCTGAACCCCCCCCGGTAGCTGTGGCGATGTTCCTGTTCGCAGAAAGTATGCTGCGTACGCGGATCCGCAGGTCGTCCCACCGCTTGCGACATTGCTGTGGCGTGCGGGGTGTTGTCCCCACCGCACTTACGCGCTGTGCCACCAGGGCCCATATGGCCTTCTTGTTGGCAAGGGCCGTCCTGGTCATTTGACTGGAGAAGACGACGGCGGCATTTTCCTGGAGGGTCTCGGTGAGCACGGTCAGTTCCTCTCGGGAGAAGTGTACCTGCCGCTTGCGGTCACACGCTTTCTTGGCTACCTTTCCCATATTTATTTTTTTAACTGGGGTTGCTAACGGGTTGGGATGTGTGTCAGGGTCGGATTTTTAATGGTTGTGTTGGGATTCGGTTTTTATAGTTGTGCGGCGTGCTGTTTCCCGTTCCGGCCACATGCTTTTACTTCCGTTTCCGTATATTTACGGTGGCCGTAATTTGCGGTGCCCGCTCGTTACGGTGACCGCTCATTACGGTGACCGCTAAGATGGGTGGCGGTATTGCACCTGGTGCAGCGTACGGCGGCGGTAAGGGCCGTTTTGGGGTCATTTCCGCCATCGCAGCCTTTCGGATTCCGCCATGGCGTAATGCTCGTGCCCGATGGGTCGTGATTAGCCGCACTTTGCTCCTTCGTGCAATGGCGGAAACGCTATTTACGCTGTTGCGGTCCGGTCAGTCACTTTCCGCCAGGGTCGTAATGAGGCCCATGGTAAGAAGATTACGTTTCCTTCAGCTACATAATTGTTCTAATTGGTCTCCTGATTATTTGCAGGATTTGATTAAATTGCAACAAACATGTATTCCTTGCTTGTCTGTCAATGATATGCATTTCCATGACAATAATATATCTTGGCCAGTCTTAAAAAAATGCAGTTCTGGTAGTGTAGAATTGTCTATATGTACCCGATGCTGGTGAATGTTATTATAATGTGTTAGTTACTCATGAAAAAGGACACACTTTAGATTGGATATTTTCATCGTTGTAGCTTCTGCGCATATTTCCCTGCCATGTGTTGACCTGTTCAGATCATTTTGTGGTACCTTTCAATCTTATTTTGACGGTTCTCTCTTCTCTAGCTAGGGAGAATACTAAGGTTTTCCTGAGCAACTGGAAGTCTGTTGAGCCAGCCATCTTTTCCTCTCGGATTAAGTCTATCTGCAAGGATTTGAAGGATGGCTCTGTGCCACTCCCATCAGCCATTTTGCGATTTGTTACAGCTTGCACCTTAGCAGCTGACCAGCTAGCCCCTTTTAAATGGATCAGTAAACGGGCGCAAACCTCAGCTGCCTGGTTTTCAGCAGAGCTGTGTGCTTTCCGCCTAGTTGTGTGCCAAGCGGAGCACAAATGGCCGGTGACCTATGAACTGCACCGGAGAGAAGAGTTTAAGAAACAACCTGCACTATACCATAAATCACTAAAAACAGCTAAACGTGTGTACTTCATGGCCACAATTCAATCTGCAGTTAATGCACCTAGGAAACTTTTTCATACAGTTAAAGGACTTCCTAACACTGGCACAGTCTCTATTGGCCTTGGGTCTCAGAGGCTGTGGATAATCAGTCTGCTTTTTTTCTAGAGAATATTGCAAAGATCAGGGCGAGTATTGCCAAAGGTATGGTGCAGACCTTAAAGTCTGTAAGTACAGAGGCCTTTGGCTTATGCCACCTTTTACTTTTTTCAACCCACTGACGGCTCTGAAATTGTTCAGATTGTTACTTCTCTTAAGTCTGCATCTCCTCTTGATGATATTCCCTTACATTTGTTTAAATTTGTTATTTTGAGTATCAGTGATATTATAGTGGAGGCAATTCATTTTTTTTGATAGTTTTTGGCCAGATTCTGGCCATTTCAAAAAAAGCACTGGTGATCCCTCTACTTAAGCAGCCATCACTGGATGCTTTAGCCTTTGGCAATTAGCGGCCAATCTCCCTGTTTCCTTTCCTTATGAAAGCCTTAGAAGCTGTTATTAGTCCCCAGTTGCAATCTTTTTAGGAGGGTTACAATATATTTAATCCCTGTCAGATGAGCTTTCGGTCCCTGATGGGGACCAAGTCTGTCCTTGTGTCAGTTCTTGATGATTTAACTATCATCAAAGATCAAGGCGGTACGGCAGCCCTTATTGTATTAGACCTGTCGGTACGCTTTTGATACTATTTATCATTCTCTTCTTTTACAGAGGGTACAGAATGCTGGCATTTCTGGCCAGGTCCTGGAGTGGTTTTGGGCATTCTTGACCTCACGTTCACAACTGGTCACTTTTGCGCCAATTAGGTCTTCACCTGAAATGGTGACTTCTGGGATTCTGTAGGGTGGAGCTCTCGTTCCCCTGCTATTTAATATATATATCCGGCACCTGGCAGTCTTGATTCATTCATTTGGGTTTAGTTTCTTTTCATACGCTGACGATACCCAGATCCTGTTCAGGCTGGATCTGGGTCAGGCGGATACTGCAGCTCAGCTTAGATCCTGCTTGGTAGCAGTTAGGGTCTGGCTCAAACTTAATGACAAGAAGACTGAGGTCCTTATTATTGGCCAGGTGGGTTCATCAGAGAATTGGACCACAGACTTCTGGCCAGTAACACTGGGATCTCTTCCTGTTCTTGCTGAGGTGGTGAAAAATGTTAGTGTGAAATTTTCGGCTTCATTGAAAGATGGACACCCACATTAACATGATATGTGGACTGGGCTTCCTCAAGTTAAAGCAACTCGGGAAAGTCCTGCCCTTTATTCCAGAGGATCTTTACAGTCAGGTAATAGCAGCATATCTTAACAGCATCTTAAATTACTGCAATGCAATTCTTTTTTCTCAGCCAGCCTACTTACTGCATCGGTTGCAGGTTCTGCATAATGCTGCGGTTCGTCTGGTGAAAGGTATCCCTTTTGAGCATCATGTCTCCAATACTCGACAAGAACTTCATTGGTTGCCTGTGCAGGCCCAAATTCACTTCAACATTCTGTGTATTATTCATTGGGCTCTGAATGAACAGCCCTGAAGGATAAAATGTAGCAATACTGCCCAGACCAGTTACTTAGTTCGGCGGGGTCAGGATTGTTGATAATATCAACCTATTGTCGGGAAAGGATAGTCAGTCTGGCTTTCTCTATTGCGGGCCCTAAATTGTGGAATATGCTTCTGGTAGGGATCCGCAGCCCACAGTAATCTGGTCTTTTTAAACAGCATCTGGATGTTAGACGGGAAATCATATCGTGCCTCCTTTATTGTATATATTGGCCAAAGCCCAGTTGCTCGGCGAGGAAATCCGCGTTGCAAGGTTCTGACCCTAGATCGATTTAGCTGCCATTTTAGGTTCATCCGCCATTTTGATTCTCACTCCAAAGTCACCCTGTGTTCTAAAATGGTGGACAGTGTTCTTCTGCTTGTAAATTGGCTGTCTTGACCTCCACAGACAAGTTAATGCTTAAACTGCCCGTAGGCCAAATGTTAGGGTCATGTAATGAGACCTTGTCCTTCGTTGACCTGTAGATCGAGGATTACCTGTGCCAATGATACTGATCCATGAACATACATTAAGCACAATACTGTTTAAATACTGAATGTGAGCACTTGTTTAACCACAATGTATAAAATATGTACGATGCCTTAATGTTGAATCCAAAGACACACTGTTGCTATTGTAACCTATTGGAGTATGTATTAAGAATAATCCATAAATGTATAGACAAATAAATTAGGAGCGAACTCGGCATGAACCCCTAGCCCGAGAAATGATTAACCTGCAAATGAGCTGGACATCATGTTAAGAATTGTATAAAAAGCGTGTCCCACTCACTTCACACACCAAACAGGGCTGGTATTCGCTGTGTTGTACTGAGGGCAAAATAGGTGTCTGTTAATGTGTCCTTTGAAAACCCATCAGTTGTAGAATAAAGATATGTGTATCTTTGTAAGACCCTGTTGGTGTATTTCCTTTTGGGGTACTCAGCCTCTATACTTTCTTTATGCTTTTACATAAAGGCCTACTTATTTGCCTAATATGTGTGTCTTTCTTTGCCCACGCTTCTAGATAGCGCCATGATGCCTTTGGTGAAAGAGCACTCTATAAATCTGGTGATTGATTGATTGAGTCCACAGAACATTGCTCAGTAGTAGCTTTTTAAAGAACTACTGTGTTAGGTAGATACTATTACTGCTTTCAGTAATTCTTGAAATCATCAGGATTATGGGAAAGGAAACATGTTGGCATAAACAGATGTGGATTTACAGAAATACTAAATGTGATATTTCTCAAAATCTGAATATATTATTTAATGTAATTCCATCCTCATTAGTCAGGTATCATATGGATACTGCACAGCTGTACTGTTTGAATGAAATGTATTGATGTACTGTTGTTTACAGTCCAAAAGTGTCATATTTGACTATTACATGCATTACATTAAAAAGGGGGTAAATTGGTGGATTTCAGAGATGCTAACATTTTCAAAGCCTTTGGTTGTCCCAACACAGAAATCTTTTTTTCCATGCATTAAAACAAAGTGCTTGTGCTTCATTTAATTACATTAAAACAGCTTTTTTTTAAATAATCCAATGGCTTTTTAAATATTATTACTCTACCTTTTTGGAGTATAATAAATAAGGCTTTCCATTGTGTATTTACAGCATGCAGCAAATACCCTATAGACCATATTGTCATCAGCAATAAAATCTATATATATAAAACAAAGTTGTGTTCATTTGTTGGTTTGTATGTGGCGTTGATCTTGGGGATGTAACTCCTCATGAACGGTGAGGTCTGGCATCATGAAATTTGCATGGACTATTCTTTATTTCATTGCCGAATTAATGCAACTATTTGTAGCTCAATAAGTCATCCCATTCCCGAGATAATTAATTTTATTTTTATTTTTCGCCATTACTTTTTGTGGTGTTCTGCGCGCCATCTACAGGTCATTTGTAGAAAGTGCTCATCATCACGCTGCCTGTGCTGAAATGGCCTTGCATTTGTTTTGTTTCCTAATTATTTTAGAAGCGAGTGAGTGTGTCTTTCTTTTCATTGATTTCTTTTTCAATAAACTCGATACATGTTAATTTCACTAATTAATTGAACACCACATTTTTATTTATCTCTGAATGAAATTCTCACATGAATATCATATTTGTATGCTTACTCTGATTATTTGCAGTGTGTGTTTAGCAGCAACAATGGCCACAACTGCTCACAACACAGCAAATAATCAGAGTAAGCATACAAATATGATATTCATGTGAGAATTTTTATCGGCGATAAATGAAAATCTGGGTACTTAGGCTAGTAGCACAATATTTGCAAATATCAATGTTTTTTACGGTTACTGCTACTTTAGCTATGAGTGTCTTAATCTCAAGTAAAGTCAATGAGTGTTTTTCCTTGTATATAATAACTTTTGATAGTTGGTAGTTGACTTGAAGGCAAGATTGCCAAACTAGTTAAGAACCTGCCCCAGATATCCATGATCAGCATGCAGGACACAGATTTGAATCCTGGCTCGGAACACCAATTAAGATTGCAACCACAGTGTGACACAGAGACAGCCACCGTTCAAGTTACTGGCAATGCCCTGCAAATCCTGGACAAAGGTGAACCCTCCCTGCTTGTCCTACTCAACCTCTCTGCTATCTTGAACACTGTTGACCATGATGCCCTCCCCACCAATAACATGGGCTTCAACAGAACAGTGCTGCAGTGGTTGGTTTCCTACCTCATAAACAGACACCAACGTGTCCAAGTAAGCACCAATAGACCCAGAAAGGCCAAGTAACCTGCGTAGTTTTACATGGCTCCATCGTGTTCCCTGTCATCTTGTACCTCTACATCTAAACTCTAGGGGAACTCCTTGCCAATACCACTGTCAAGATATGCCAATATCAAGAGCACTTGCAGCTTTATGCAAATATCAGTTCATTTGCATAAGGGGCATCTATCATCCCAAGCACCATCTGTCTGTTATTGAACCCTGGATGTCAAGCCTACTTGAAGCTTAACCTTGCGAAGGCTGAGTTCATTCTCCTAAAAAGCTCATCAAGCATCCCCAAGTTCAGAATTGGCTGACTATCATAAATGGATTTCCCGTCTCAGCTCACACCCATTGAAAAATCTCTTTGCTTTACCATCAACTATGAGCATGTATTTTTTTTAAAAGTTATTTTGATTGTGTTTTGTTATTTCACAAAATAAATTCATGTATATGTATACATTTCGAAATAACATAATATATTTAATCATAATAATTTACACAATAAAAACTTAAAACTCATAAACATTTCAATTACATTTCCAGTGTCCAAAAAACATCTGATTTTGACCTCAGTATTATTGCACAGGCTCAAGTAGCATCACAATTCTTTGCCAGGGTTTAAATAGGGCCATATTAAGATGGCTGTTGCTGGCCATAAAACCTTTTCTCCAGATGGATTTGCTTTTAATTTCATCTACGTTACTGGCAAATTACACTAAATAAGATACATACAGGCTTTCCAACATGCATCAGCTAGTTAGTACATGTCAAATTGACTCCAGTTGGCATTGCCATTTAGACAATCGACAGCCCCTTTTCCTCCAAAGTTTTCCCAACCCGAGGTCCTATGACACAGAGAGTGGGTAATTGATAAAGCGGAGAAGCATAATAAATCTTCTTAACATAGGGGCTGGAGATCATAGCAGATATGATTGGTGCCTCAGGTAATATAATCCTAATAGGTTTTTAGTCCCCCTAGATGTATATGATTCCGGGCCAGTCCCAAACCTTCAATTTATCTGTGAACTCCTTCTTCAGACCAATCCCATCATTCTCCCACTCTGGAGTCCATTCTACACGCTCAAACAGTTCCAAACATGATTTCTTAAATTTCTCCACGTCCACTATTATGCCATTTTTAACGGTGTTCCCCAAAATGGTTAATAAGGGACACCTTGGCTACTTTATAGCCTTTATATATATAAAAGGCAGCGTTTTAGATATACCAGAACTAGTTTGAAAGTTAACCCTAGCTCCAGACGTAACGCCTGGATTGGGGCACAGTGTGCTATCCCCAGAATGCACCTCCATATTTTACCCTCTAATTGGTCGAGGCAGTCAAACCGTAGATGAAAAAACGCCTCTAGACCATAGGTGATAGTGGGTGCAATACACTACCCACAGATCGTGATAACACCCTTTCAGCTGAATCCTGCTGTGTTTTCTGTGAATTTGTTTGTTAATGCTGCAAGAGCCAAGTACTTATTGTGCTTAGCCTCCAGTAAGACTTCAGCATTTACCTTTTTACTCAGGCATTTACCCAGGTATTTATATTCTATCACCCATTTTATGCATATATATTCCAAATATATATGCTTCCTTTCTTTCCACCCTTTGGCCAAAACACCACATAGTTTGTCTGAGAGTAATTTATGACTAATTCATTTGACTCTGCAAATCTTAATACTTTTTCTGCCATGCAAGTCAGTCCAACTTTGGTGTGGTCCAAAAGGACCACATCATCTGCACACAACATACATACCACCTTGTGTATTCCAATCTTTCTCTTAACCCTAGACAAGTTTGGCAGCAAGTCGACCATGGATAAATTAAATAGTATGGGTGCCAGCACACAGCCTTGCTTTAGGCCTTTAGTATTCGTCATTTATTCTGTGCAGGCACCCATGCTATCCAGCCTCACCTGCACTTGTGTACCAGTGCACCTGTGTGGAAATCCTGTAAAGTATGCAACAGATCATTAGGGATCCCCAACCCTCTAGCTTCCCCACAGTTTTTCACTATTTATAGTGTCAAGTGCCAACTTATGGTCGATGAAGAGCTTTCGTCATCAGGTAGTTGATCAATAACAGACCATGAGCAGTAGAAGATCCAGGTCTAAACCCTATCTGGAATGTGCCAATTATATTATTTTCCTCAGCCCATTTGTTTAGCCAGTCTAACACCATTGACCCAAATAATTTCCCTGTCGAGCCCAACATGGACAGTAATCTATAATTAGATAGATCTCATCATCCATACTTTTTATATATAGGGATGAGTATGGCTTTGCGCCAACTGCCTGGGAATTTCCCCTCTTTACAGATCCTAATGAATAAAGACATCAAGAAGTCACCCATCTTCTCTGGGTCGGTTTTAAGTACGATGTTGGGAAGCCTATCAGGACTAGGTGCCTATGATCCCTTTAAGGCCTTTATTTTCATGATGATGGTCAATTTATCAAAAGCACTGTTAAATGGAACGTTTCCATTTCGGGCATCCTCAACACTAGCATGATCTTGAGCTCCAAAGACATTATGAATGTACTGCATCCTTGTCTGTTCATAAACAGGATTTATTAAATGCTCTATTTTATTTCCCCTAACCTAATTGAATGCTTTCCACATACGCTTGTTATCCATAATAGTCAGAATTTCCAACATTTTCTGCATTTTGCGTTCCTAATATTAATTTTTGCGCTTAGAAACACTTGTGTACAGGCACGTTATAAATGACTCATCATATCATAACATATGCCATCTTTTCAACCAATTCCTGTGGGTATTCTTCATTTTCTTTATCATATGGCCTGCCATTTGCAAGTCAGGTATTTGCCTTCTTATTATCTGATGCTTGGCCTGAGATTACATTTGGCTGCCCTTATTGTTGGGTCATAGCATTATAGCATCTAGACTTTCCTGGATTGCCACATTACAGGGCCTGCGATAGAGGCCCTATAGTTATGGTTAATTTGATCAACCGAGAGGAAGGGCCCGTCAGATTAATTCCGTGAACTTTGGTGAGGTTTCGATAAGGGGGGGAACAAACTTGTAGAGGGGTCCCAAAATGTGTTGTTTTTCACACAGACGCAATGGAAAGAAAATGTTGTTCACGCCTACAGCATTTGCAAACACAACTGGTCCAAGCCATTTAAGTAACTGTTGTAAACAATGAATGGCAATTGAAAGAGAAGATTCATTGTCACATTAGCATAACAATTTACTACAGTTCAGTTTCTGAATTTAAATGTACCAGTGAGTTCTGTTTGTGAATCGTTTGATGGGCCTGCAGATCTTTCTGGAGTAGAGACATGTGTGTCTTTCTTTTCTGATGGATGTGCAGTTGACTTTGTACTAGACAGTTTTGTGGTTGCATTGTTTGATGCAGAACGAGTTCATCATTGTCTTTTTAATGGTATTGTTGGGAGATCTGCTGTAGCTTTGTATGTATTAATTGTCTTTTTAAAGGTTTCTTTTTTTGAGGTACATATCTAGATAGGGGGTGTATAGGGCTGGTAGCCTGTTGTGTTCCAGGATGCAAGAAATGTCAGTGTTGACTTTGTTTGCATCAAAGTTAACTAGGAATAGACCATTGAGTGTACGCAGATGTGAAGGTGCTACATAACTCATACCTTCTTTGAAGACTGTGCTGCCAACGGAAATCAATGCTTGAACTAGGGTTGGACTTTGTGATTTGTGAATAGTGACAGCATATGCAAGAGATAGAGAAAATTGCTCTCTGTGTACATACATGTCTTTGAAAAGAAGAAAATGTGCTATTATTTGTCCAATTGTTTTAACTTCTGCAAGTTTGTCAAAGTGAATGTTGACAAACTGAATGTTGTTGTCATGTGGACATGTTTGGGAGCCAACAACTGTACCAATTGCTCCATTGACTAAACCTTGCACGGGTTGGCATTAAGGACATACAGTTTAGATTGTGTTGAGTTAATTGTTGCATGACATCAGGAGCAGATGTGTTTCGTCCATATAGGTCATGGCTTAGTCTTCTATTTAAGATGGATTTTGCATCTTTAGTAAGCAGACCAGTTCTAACATTTTTTTTAAATGTTAGCATAGGTGAGGTCTGCAGACTGATGCATGTTTTGAATTTGTTCTCTGTAGTGAAAATGTTACCAGAGATTTACATTTCCAATGCTGCCGAGGGTATTGCAGCATTGTTTGTGTCCTAATGTTTTGAAAATAGGTTAACCTCTTACTGCTGTTAACTGTAGGAGGTCTCCAAAAACAATAACATGTTTTCCTCCAAGCAGTTCTTCGTAGTTGGTTTTTAGGACTTCTTGCATTCTGCGATGAATTAAAGCGAACATGGAAACCATGCTGACTTCATCTACCAGGAACACTTTCATTTGTTTTAGAATTCTCTGTACTTCAGCAGCAGCTTCTGCTGATAATTTGTAGTATTCTAATTTGTTTTGGTCTTCTATGGGGAATAGAAGTCGTTGGTCTAAAGTTACACCTCCTACTTTGTAGGCAGGTAAACCTGTGTGGGCTGTTACTACAGCTGAAAGGATGTTTGTTAAGTGTTGTAGAATTCTTCTGATTATTTGAATTAAAATGTTTTACCAGCTTCACCACTTACATACAGGAGCAGAGGTTTAGAATTTACAGGTTTTAGTTTCATGTTTAAAACCATGTTCAATTTCTTGAGTGATTTCTAGATAAATGGTGAGTTGTTGATCATTTAGCTGTGATTTGAGCCCTGCCAAGCCTTCCTCAGATTGTTTAAATAGATACATGGTGTTTTTTTACATCAGTCATGGCTATTTCGGCTTCATTTAGAATGAGTGGTTCTCCAAATGGTTCTTGACTTCCTGTAAGGGAAGGTTGACTGCCCTCAGGAGTGTCTTTCTCTAGCTGAGCTTCAATTTCTTCCTCTTATTGGTGTTCATTGTCCAACATTTGTTTGTTCTGTTTGAAATTGTCTTTTGTTATACTGCTTTTGTTTGAGTCATTTGGTGTGACATTGTTTTTGTAGGTGTAGTGTTGGGCAATGTCGTACAGACACTTGTTTTCCAAAGCAGTACTACTGTCTGGGTAGTATGTGTTAATTAAATTGTTTTTAAAATGTCCTGCCTGTTGGGATGGCATTTAAGGCTATGTTTTCTATATCTTGGTTGGATTTTAGTACTCTTTTTTGGGATGAAGCTGGTCCAAGGTTTAGCCAGAAAATGTTTTCAGATTTGTCATGTAAGGCTGTACCTAGAAAACAGTCTGCAGCTTTGTAGCACTGTATTCTCTATGGGAGAGCATTTTTATACCGAAGCTGTACAATTTTTTTGACAGTTTTTTGTCAGATGATATGCCATGCCAGAGGTCTTTTAGCTCTATTTTCTCAGCTTTGGTGAGATAGGCTGTGAGATATCTTGCAACTGCAGTGGAATTGTCTGCAATGTATTGTATGTCTATGTTTGCATTCCACAAGAGGGCAATGATTGCATTGTATTCATTGATGTACTTGGATGCTTTGTCCCTTTTAAAGTTGAAGGTATTTTTAGGGGATTTGCCTTTTACGCTGTGTCTAACAGAAAACCTCAAGCTTTTTACTTGTCCTTTTTTAAACCTGGTCTAGGGAAGCCAAAGCTACATTAGGTATAGTATTTACCTATGTTTTTATATCTACGGCAGCAGTATTTGCCACACTTATGTTTTTGGAAGCGTAAGACTTGTGTATGTGGGTCATTATATGTGGTTTCTGAAGGGATGTTGCAGCTAATGTATTTTTCAATAAACTGTAAAATAGTGGCGTCACTATCATGGCCCAATTTAGTAGCATCTTTTATCCACAAAAGCATGTGGTTGTTTGGTGCTCCTCTGGATTGATATTGTTTTCTCCAAAAGAAGTATTGCTCTGCTTCGAGCAGAGGGGCAGTATTCCAGATAAAATGCAGCATGGCAATGAAGCACCTTGCTACATGACAGGGTCAAGAGAACAGAGTTCTCCTGTTGTTTATATATCTATTCCGTCTTTATTTTGGTTTGCAGGGCGTAAGAAGTTGAGCAAGTCGTCCCATGCGTACTCTGCACAACTTAAAGTAACAATAACAAACCATGTGGGTGGGCCTAGGTTCCTTAGCATACAACGTACATCATCATGACGTTGGAACCAGTATTCTTTTGTACCACGCATGTTTGGAAAGAGATTTGTAATAATTGACTGCAAAATTTAATCTTTGTCTTTAATTTATTTAAGCAGTTGGATAGCAAATATGTTTAAAAAAGTTAGAGCCTGTTTTTAATGTGTGTGTAACTCCATAACTCCTTGTCGCTTTTCCCCTTGATGATGTTCAAAACAAGGCCATTTAATGTGGTTGACAGCCCTTTGCAGAATCTAATCTGTAACTTTGACAAAATAACCTTAGACTCCACCCATTTCTCTAATTATTGTAGAACGATACCTGAAAAGATCTTACTATTGCAGTCCAGAAAGGCGATAGGGCGGTAGATGACAGGCTCCGCCTTATCGCCCTTTATATAGACTGGGATGATAATTGCCTGTCTCCAAGACTACGGTAGTCTTTGGGTAAATATAATGCTCTTAAATAGGCCAAGCAGAATTGCCAACCAGCTTGTTACATCAGACTTCAGGATCATATTGGTGAGTCCATTAAGAACCGCTGATCTCAATCTCGAGGAGTTGATGATTAAACGTTCAATATTGTCCCTATCTATATAAAGCTCCCACCTTACCTTAGTAGATTCAACCGCTTCCTCTAATATTAATTCTTTTGAATCTTCACTGAAATAGTTTAACCAAACACTTTCAGATATTTTGGTTGATTGCTGGACTCCTTGCAAGATTGTCTGTTTATAGGCAATTGCCTAAAAGTTATTTGCATGCGTAGATAACACTGGCTCTAGCATTAGTTGTCCATCCTATGTTCAACCGACCAAGTGCAATATTTATTACGGCTCCTTCAAACTAGATACTTGGGATATAACTTAAGAGATGTAAATTCCCTTACAATGTGGAATAGAACTCTTAACCTAAAAATAATTCACCTCATCTCCCAAATGAAAATAATATATACTAGACATGCAAAGTTTTCACTAGTCCCGGTTATAGATTTCTATATTCTTAAAATTGAACCAATCATCCTGTATGGCTTAGATCTCTGTTTATTATATTTAACATCTATGCTAAACAAATTACAGGGCAAAATTTGGAAATAGGTGTTGGGCCTACCAAAAGCATTGCCTAACACGATGATTCTTCGTGAGCTGGGGCTAAATTCATTATCAGCCAAATTTGGGTGGAGAATGCTGGTGAATTATGGGAAAATGATAAATCCCCCTGCTAATTCATTCAGTGAGGACTTTGCTAGAATGGTTGGGACAGAATATCCAGCCTCATTGAAAAGTTATGTCAATAAAATGAACATGATACTACAAGTTTCTCCCACAAACAATCCCCCAGGATACAGTACCTACTGATTTTTCCGTGTAACAAAGCCAGAACCTTATATTTAAGATTCAAGCAAGATCTTTTCCACACCAATGAAAGGACCAAACATTGGAAGAATACTACTAATGTGAGTCAAATTAAAGGTTGTAGATTTTGTGCAATAGAGTCTAAGCAAGAAACCCTAAAACACCTGTTGATACATTGCGAATTCTTTGAAAGTTGACGTATAATGCATTTTGCCTCATACTTTAATCAAGAACGTAATTCTTCAAGAGAAATGTTATGGACACAATGTATGTGGGGTTTTAGACAGGCACTGATCAGGCTCATCTTGAGGAATTGGAATAGTAATAAGGAATGCACAAAAAAAGTAGTAAGTGAAATTAGCAAAGGGAACATATTTTTGGAATACGATAAAGCAAAATGAAATGCTGCTATGATCCCATGATGTGATGTGATGCAAAGATACATTTTATTTGCGTTTTTGGTTTTTGGTTATGTAAATAGATAAACTGTATGTTACGTGATGTGATTTTAAAATGGATTTTGTATTAATTTTATAATGTGATGTAAGATTTGCAAAGCTTATTTGCCAAACACAAATAAAATAATAATAAAAATATATATATATTTATTACAGACTTTCTTTTTTATGAGAATCTTCTCTTCCATGGATTTGAGGGTGTGCAGGCTCTTATTATGCTGTTTCTTTTTCAAATAAGTTTGTACATCAAGGTTATGGAGGTGGTTATTCACTCTGGGGGCCCCCTGGTCCTTGGAGGGTCTATATCCCTTAGAAATTCAACAAAACAACCAGGCAAAAGGAGATTCTGCATCTCTGATCCGGAACCCTGCTGAATAATTTATCTCAATGTTGTATTCAATTTGGAGCCTGCTTTTTTGTGAAACCTACCACTCTATTGCATTTCATATTTACTTGTAGTCGGGGAGAATATACATTGTTCAGTTGGATCTTCCCAACAGGAACGAGGCTTGTAGAGAACTATGATCACTAGAGCTCATAGATTCTACTATGAAATTTGCACAGCATTGGAAAAGTTCCAGAGAGACTGCCAGATAATCAATGACTGATTTAGCCTTCCAATTGGACCATGTTGCCAGTGGGACCAGACCTCCCGCTATGTTTCCATTGATGGTTTTCATGTTCTAGTCAAGAAACAATTTTTTCCAGGTCTCCCCTTTAGACCTACGTATGGAGGCCCTTGAAGGTGTCTTAGTAGTAGATAAACATTGTGCATTGAGATCGCCCGCTATCAGCACGAGGTCATTGGCAAAAGGGATATTTATCTCAGTAAGTATGCTCTATTAGTCACCAGAAAGGATGACAAATTACTACCCAACAGGTTCCAATATATGTTAATCAATACAAAACCTCTCATTGTGTATCCCACCTTATGCCATATTTAACTACTAAAATACCTGGAATTATGGTACTAACACATTGAATACTGTACCCTTTTGTGTTTCGGATCACTACAAGCAGGCCCACAGAAGGTCTGCCCCCATTTGGGCAGGTAGCCAGCTTTTCAACTATTGTGAAGACATCTATTTTTATTTTTTCCCTAAACCACGTCTCTTGAAAGAAAATCAGATCATGGCCATGGAAGATTAACCTGCTTATGGCAATGTCTCTAAAAGAGGAGGGTCCCCTCGTGTTCCAGCAGAACATATTTAACCTGTCCTCTCCTAAACCAAATCTTCATTGGCATTTAGTTTCTGAAACACTTTGGATAACATGTCTGGCAATAGTGATCATATCTTAGATTTATCTTTGTTAACCAGTTCACTGTTTCCACCTAGTACAATGACATTGTTTCTCTCATGAGAACTTGCACCAATGTTTGCTTCTCTTTGTACATTAAAGGGTCTGTCAAGCCTTCTGTCTCTTGTTCCCTCAATCTACAAGTGAGGCAGATAATCAAACACTTCTATTCCTACATTTTTAAGGTCACTGTTGGATGATAGTGAAGTGTCAATACCTATGTTATATTTTAAAATGATTTCAACAACATGTATATTTTTTTTGTAGGGAAAGGATATGCCCTCCATGTCTTGGCTAGAGAACACATAAAGATCCGGCACCTTTTTGGGGATTGATAGAATATTACTTTGATTTAGTGCTCTCTGACCCGCTTTCCGATTCATTTGTCATAGCCACACTTTTGGGGCTGCAAATGGTTTTTTTGAAAGTCTTGTTGGACCTGGAATGATTGGGCTTATTACAGTTTCCTTATTCACACTTAGCTTATCATCTGCAGGGAGAGTAGTTGAATTATTGATCATCTACTTGGACTTAGGTTTCATCCTCCTTTCTCCTTCCTCATTGGCCATTTCTGATTTTCTTTTTTTACAGAGAATTGGTGCAAGCCATAGGTGTTTGGCTGACATGTTAACAATGTCTGTTGTTTGTGACCCTGTACTAATTTTAGCTTTGGGATTGATTCCCAGTTCACTGATTTTGTCTTTTCCATTAGTATCGACTTGTTCCCGTGCCAAGCTCTTCTTGCTCCTGACCACTTCCAGGGCCGGTGATGACACTTTTATTATTTAGTTTTTTGGTTTTAGTTGGGTGTTTTTATTGGGTTATCTTGTTCAAGGCTAAAAATAAATTCTTGCCCGACTTCTTTTGTTTCCCAGATTAATGTTTTCCCTCTATGCGAAAAAAGTACTCTGAGCTTTCTACACTATCACTGAAGTGTCATTTACTATTCACTTTTATTGTTCTTCTTTCTGTTCCTTTTTGTTTCTATAGTGTCATCACCCTGTTCAATGTTATTGACTCTAGGGTCATTAGGAAGAGGGGGCAATCCTTTTTCTGAAGTGCTAGGGATCACTTCTGTCGCACTCTCAATGTGCACCTAGATTCCGGGCCATCCACCATTTACGCCAGTCTCATGAATTCTTCTAATGCTGACATGGAAAGAGGATTGTTGTCAGAGAAGGATATCCCACAGCCATCATCCTTTTGGGCAAGCATTGTGTTAGGTTCCATCCTTGTTATATTGTCTTGATCATGTTTGAATCTTCCATCTTTGCTCGTTGAGTTCTCTGAAGGTGCTAAAGTCTGATTGAAATTCACATAGCCCTGTTGCGTGTTCCATGCTAGACTTTTTCAATGTTTCCATCGGTTCCTTCAACAAATTGTTCATGGCCCCACTTAGGCCCACGAGAGAAGATGCACAACCCCCCACTTCCATGTTAATTCCATCAGTATTCCAGAGTATGTTTGTACTTCGCCCTTTAGTGACTCAAATACGTTCACCAGTGAGTTGAGAACAAAGCTCAGAGCTGATAGAGTAGAGACCACTAATCTGGCAATGTCTGCATTCTTGCCACCATTTGGAGGGGGGTTCAGCCTTTCTCTTATGTTTGTGCTGCCGCTATTAGGAACACATTGAAAGCTCTTTGGGGTATCAGGAGTAAAGTAGTCTTGGGCACCTTCATTAACACATGCCATCTTCAAGTGGGGATCTTGCCCCGTACCAAGTTTGTCTCCCTAGTCATCTTCTTGGGCATGGGAAATATCCTTGTTTGTTTCATCTATCTGACAGTGTTGCAACGAGGTAGAGGAAGCAAATGATATACTGTCTATTGCGCCGAGGCTCCGCAATGTTGTTTTGTTGGGTATCAAATGCCCTATGTTTCTTTTCATCGAGGATGTGCATAAGGTTTGTAAATATTTTGTTTGGAAATGTCTCTCCTTAACTGAGTTGTTGCACAAAGGTTCTCTGTAGGAGAGAGCGCTTCCATGATTGAATCTTATTGGAACACTGTGTGGCAAACATTAGGTGTTCCCAATGTCACTGTTACAAGAGGGGTACGTGTTTGGGGGTTTATGCAACGGGGAAAGCTTCGCCCTCTGGCACCCTAAAATCATCTTTATAATTAGCGCTTCTCAGATTATAGATGTTTAACGTAACTTGATCTCCCTTGCAAAACAGTGTGTATATGAGTTTATCGTCCCTTGCAAATTTTCAGTATACACCAGTACAGGGCACACCCTATTAGCAACTGGACTTACCACTGTTCCCAAATGTCCCTCCGCTGTGTCAGGGGCTCCGGACAGAGAGATATTTGTGCAACTCGGAAAACACAGCCAACAAACTTGCAGCACTCTGCTGCGATTCGCTATTGAGGCACGTTATATAGTAAAATCCACCTCCTTGATCCATAGATACTGCTAAAAGACTTACACAGACTTGCTAAAGCACGCTTGCTGAGATGTGTAGCAGAGTCCCTACACAGCCAACACACTTGCCACACTCTATACATTGTTTTAGGGATGGATGACTATATGGTGTGGTTTTATTCTTATCCGCTCTATGTTTTCTTTCTTTTCTTCAGAGTTGCTTTTTAGTAGGCATTTTATTGTGTCTGTTGGGAAAAGAGAAAGTTTTCATTGGAAAGTTGTGCAATGTATATGCATGTATGGTGCATGGGTTTGTGGGTGTGATTGTAGAGATTAATAGAGTGCTGTTTGATTGTGAGGTGGCATATTAGGTGTGGTCTGGAAGGTTGTGAGAGTAAGAGTCTGCAGAGGTGTGATGGCATTGGGTTAGTGAGCAAAGGAGTGGTGGTGCGATGGAATCTGAAGGTTTTTGTTATTATTTCTATTTGTGTTTGGTTTAGTAAAACCCTTTACAAACAAGTTTATTGGAACATACATATTTCAAAACATTTTTTTTTCTTTTCCCTTTACTAACACTGTTTACAAATGTACACATTTCATTCCTGACAAAGGAGGGTCCCAAAGTCCAAAACAATACAAGATATCTGATCTAAAATTCAAGTGCCAAATTCTCAATAATTCAATGTGCAAAGTACAAATGTGCAAGATTACAAATGTGCAAATAACATGATTAAAATCAAAATAATGTACAGTCCTTAAAACAAGGAAAGAAAGTTAAGTATGGGCACCGTAAGTTTCTTTTTGGAAAAAACGTGGCATATTCCTTATACAAGCAGAATTTTTTTTAATCCTCAATTGTCACAATCCAATCAAGATCATATCATTTGTTTTTGACAAACCCTGGGCGATTGGTTAAGTTTTCATTATCAACATCAAGATTAACCAATAGCAGTTGAATGTTCCTACAAAAGGACCCAAAGGAGTTCAAGCCATTGTCAATCATCATCTCTTGTCGATCTTTGTACAAAGAGTTTGCAGGTGGGTCAATAATTTTGGAATAGTTACTAATCATCCTCCACTCATACCTGGAGGCTAGTGAGCTTAAACCCAATTTGGAACAGAAGCAGCTAAGTGCAAAGTTGTCTTCCATAAACAACCTTGTATACTGTTCAAATAAGTTCTGACATCTAGCAGGCACATACCTAGGCCATTTAACAACCCTGGCTCTACTTTTAGAATATAAAAGTGTAATGCCGGAAGGATTGAAAATGTGGAGTATTTACAGTAAATCACCCTCATTTGTGAGATGAGTGGTCTTAGTTTCTCTTTCAGGATGTTCTTCCACATTACCAGAGAAGATGTATTACTCAAGTTATACACCAAATAAATTATCTTCGCTAGTTGTTCAATATACGTACCCTCAATGTACCATTTATAGGACCTTAACTTCTTTCCACAAGTGAAAATCATGATCTTTGATTTTTTTATGATTGGGTTGTAAATTATGCTTGAGTGCAAAATATGAAAATATTTGCAGTTTATTTTGCAGTCCGAATGGCATAGTGTCAAAAAATATAAGATCGTCTGCAAATGCAATCCAGTGTATATGAATCTTGCCCAGTATCACAGGAAATATATTTGGTTCAGACCATAGATCATACAGATCACAAAAATAAAGATTGAATAATGTATTTGCAAGGTTGCACCCTTGCTTAACACCCACATTTGTTGGTATTGTTCCTGTCAAAGCTCCTTCCTGGTTGATTCTTACCCTATGCAATGTGTTCTCGTGTAACTGTCAGGATTAGTCCTGCGAATACTAAGGCAGCGAATATGGCAAGGGAAATGTGCACATAGGAACAACGACTCATGTATGCTAGAAGCCAGGAGTGCAAACAGAGTGTGATATTAAACCCAATATGTGAAAAGGGATGTGGGGTAAGCACCTGACCGCGAGGAAAGTCGGCAAGCGCCTTACCCCCAATTGCTGTTACAGGTACTGACAGCGCTAAACCCACGTAGAGGGCAAGCAATGACAGGATCTGTGAACTAACACTCTGATGGTATCAAATAAGGGAACTAAAGAACTGTACTCACAAGGACGAGAATAAACCTCTTGAACGTCAGCTAGCCCATGAATCCTGTTGATGATGGGACCCCGAGAGGCTAGAACAGCAATGGGAGAAGTAGGAAGGTCCAGAGGGCACGGGCTGTAGGTTGCCAGGGAGAGGTAGACTGTAGAACAGGGGGCCCAAGAGGACAAGGGCTGAAGGCAGCCGGAGCGAGGCAGGCTGCAGGGCAGGGAGCCCAGAGGACAAGGGCGGAGGCTGGAATGCAGCAGAGCGTGATCCGCTGTTAAGTGGGGAGCCCGACAGGGCAAGGGTGAAGGCTGGAAGGCAGCCGAGAGTGATCCGCTGCAGAAAACTAAATACCTAAGTTGAAATAGTGATAACAAATAGTGAGGAAAACATAAGCATTCACACAGGAGCTAGCTAACAACCGCACACCACACCTAAAATCAAATGGGAATATAAATGCAGAAGTGCTAAGGAAAACCTGGAATGGATCCCAAAAGAAGTAAGGATCAGGAGCAGGGAAAAAGCTAAATAACCAATGCAAACTTCTCCCTATCCTTCCAAGGAAAAGACAGGAAGCTAAAGAGGAAGGCTAAGGCATACGGGTTAACAGCAGCAAAGGACAGAGTCAAAGAAATACCAACTGGGCTGCATTTGAAAAGGGAAAGCACTGAGAAATGCTGCCTGTAAACAGAGGAAGGAAAAAAGGGAAACAAGGGAGCAGAAATCAATTAGAGCATGAATCAGAGATTCAGGGCGGAGGGAACAAGAAAACAGGAACCAGGACCTAGGTAAAAGGGCAAGGAACAGTGAACAAGGGACTAGTCAAAAACAGGAACACTGCAAACGATGACCAGCGCTGGACTGAAGTGAGACTGTGGCTTTTAAAGCTGCTAAACGAGCACACGCCTCAGGTGTGCTGACTGCTGCACCTGCAGCCACAGGTGTTGCTTATCCTCCACCCAACCTAGTCCTGCAAGGGTGGAGGTGGAGCAGGGGGCCAGGCATTCTGGGAAACACAGTCATTTGGTTAAAGAAGCATGCTGGCTGCCAAAGACCTGGAATGGATCCGGAAGGGAAGTAGTTTGGAAAATAGGGATTTTGCGCTCCCAATTCATTACAGCACTGTGGCATTAGGTTCGGAGGAAATGTCCAGCAAGGAATAAGCCCCAAAACATGCCCCCAAGTGGCGGGAACGGGAGCGAAGGGAGCGAGTCGTGACAGTAACATAGAAATTAAAAGAATCAGTGAATTGGGTATGCCTAATTTAACCATTTTATTTCACAATATGTTATGAAGCACACTGTTGAAAGCTGACGTCATGTCTAAGGCAGTGATATAGCCTGGATTTGACCGTTTTTTTCAATTGCGCCAAGACGTGTGACAGAATAGTAGCATTTAATGCAGTACTCAATTTTTTGCAGATTCCCATTTGAAATTTAGAGAGAATATTGTGTACTGCAATATGTTTTTCCAATTCATGGAGAATCAAAATAGAAAATATTTTGCCAGAGACATCCGTCAAAATGATGGGTCTATAATTTTCAGGAAGAGTAGGACCTCCCTTATTAAAAATAGGGACAATTGTAGAAAGCAACCAAGAATCAGGAATAGTCTGTGCTTCAAAGATGTAGTCAAATTTAGCTTTCAAAACACGGGCCCAAAAACTCGGATCGGATTTGTAAACACATGCTGGAATTCTGTCTGGCCCGGAAGCTTTTGAAAAGTTTAATTTTGAAATTGCCCATTTAATATCAATTAGCTCCCATGTACTTTTTCCCAAAATGTTTTTTGCAATTTATGGGTGAGGAATACCCGAGTAGAGTAAAGGTATTTGAAATACCTTTGTCAAGTGCTTCTGCCACACCTATGCTGAATTAGAAGAATGAAGAACCTCTCTATGATAACCGTTGGCCTGCTTAATCATTCACCAAATTGATTTGGTGTTATGAGTGCAAATGAGTTTCATAATTTTTTGGTTATCCAAGTTATACATTGTAATTTTAATTTCTTTAATTCTGTTTTTGTATGCTTCAAGAATACGCTTCTTATTGAAGTTAAACTTGCCTGAATTGTTAATACTGTTTATCAAACTCCTCAGTGCTCTATTCTTTAACGTTTTAACATATTTATATTCCATGCTAAAGGAGAGCTAATGGCTACAATTAGCAGGCTTTTCTTTGCTAAGTATTTCAGCTGTGAGGAAATTATATTATTTACATGATCTTCTACTACACAAAAATTCCTATTTTTGTAGAATACTTCCCCCACCCTTTGGAGCTCTTGGCAAACCGTATCTGTAATTTGTTGGCACAGTTTAGAGTTGCAACGCAAAGAAATGAATGGGAGATCTGCTTCCAACATCATCAAAGCTGGAATAGTGCAGTGCTTTCCAGATGGAATATTTATCCTTAACTGTATTAATAAAAGATCACTTCAATGAGTATCATATACAGACACAGGATCACAAAGATTGCCAAGTGTCTTAGAAGCACAGAAGTAATCAATTAATGAACAAGCTGGACCTCATTTCCAAGTATATTTAGGGGATGTATATGCATTTTTGGCAATAAATATATCCCAATCAGATAAATTAGCAACCCACCTTTTGCCTCTGCGCTGTGACATTGACTCCCCAGAATGTCAGGAATTAGAGAGATCCACATAACAGGCCTCAAAACAGCAAGAATTAAAATCCCCACCCACCCACAATTAACAAATAATTTGGATTGTGCACAAAGGCATCTTCAAAGATTTTATCTAGTTCATTGAAAATATTTTCCTGAGTAATTTTAACAGGATTCCAATAAAGGCATACTAGTAGTATCCGTCCAAGAAAAAAAGTTTGGAAGTTTTTGAAGCCACATGAATTCCAGGAGATCATAGTAAAGTAATTTGAACCACACTAGCTGCGCTAAGGTCACTGCAGGGTTTGTAGTGAAAATGGTTTTAATAAGAGGTTCTACCCATGTCCAGTCTTTTATTGTGCTTGCCAGTGAAAAAACGGCGAGATGGTATCATTGCTTAACGCCTGCTCAATACCTCCAACCGAGGTTTGATTTTCCGATAAAACCCTCTAGATTAACACAAGTTTCCATAAATTCCATAGCTTACTGTTTAGTTTAAAAGAAATTGAAGAGACAATCCTACCTGGGAAAAATCTGATCTATGTTCACAGATTTAGTATTTGTAGAATGAACCATGCAGATCATACGATTATTGTTGTGTTGGGCTAAAGTAATCCAATCAAAATCCTTCGAGGTTAAGATTCTCAAAGATGTAATTTGATTAAGTACTCCTAATAAGAAAGAACGATTGATTTGGGCATTGGCGAGTAACTTTTGGTTACTCTCCAAACCAATGCTGTTTAAGGTCTGCTGGGATATATCACAAGTAACAGATTCCAACCCTAGATGATTTGTAGAAATTTCAATTGTACCATTTCTTGGGCTTGAAGACACCATGCTTGGGACAGAAGGTAGAAGGGTAGCACCCATAGAGGGAACACCGTTTATTTGAGGCACGGAGGTATCAACATTGGATTGACTAATCCCATTTTGGCCAGGTAGAACATTGGAAGATGGAAAGTTTGTGACAGGCAAGTTACCATTACTAGAGCAGAGCTTCAAGACATTTCACTTGAGACAGACAGTAGTTGGGTAACACCCATAGAGGGAACATAGTTTGTTTGCAGCACGGAGGTACCAACGCTAGACTGACTAATCCCATTGTGGCCAGATAAGATTTGGGAGTATAGGAGGTTAGTACTAGCTAAATTGCTTTTATACGAGCCTGAAGACGTTGTGCTTAAAACAGGAGGTGGATAGGTAACACTCATAGAGGGAACACAGTTTATATGAGGCATGAAAGCATAAACGTTGGACTGGCTGTATATGTTTTGGCTAGGTAAATTGTTGGAGGTAAAAGGTTTGCAATAGGGAAATGAAGGGGTTGATGCAAATTGTGCCTTGTAAGCAACATGCCAGAGGCCTTTGTCCTACCAGTAACTGGATAAAGGCTGGACATCTGGGCTTGTTTTTAGAACCTAATTCTTCCAAATGCCAAGAAGAGATATGTATTTCATCTATAGATTTGAAAGATATTGTTTTGCCCTTATCAGAATCAGGTATGTCTATTTTATTAACATCGTTAGATTTTTCATTTGTCTTATCAACTATAAAGTTAGAAGAAGGTAACTTTAGACGCTTGCGTGATCGGGGTACGTGTATTCTGGGGCGTGCGCGGGGAGTTTTACACGCGATAGGCCTTGTGTAATCGGGGTACGTGTATTCTGGGGAGTGCGCAGGGAGTTTTACATGTGTTTTCGCTGGCGTGCACACGTTACGTGTATTCAGAGGGGTGCGCGGGGAGTTTTATATGCGTTTTCGCTGGCGCGCGCGGGTTACGTGTATTCAGAGGGGTGCACGGGGAGTTTTACACGTGTTTTCGCTGGTGCGCACGGGGTACGTGTATTCAGAGGGGTGCGCAGGGAGTTTTACACGTGTTTTCGTGGGTGGAGGGCTGTATGCTAGTCCACTGGCCTTTGCGCCATGTACTGGATGTGTGCACTGTTCATGTCGCATGGGGTGGGGTTGGGGCGTAACTGGCGCTGCTGCAGGGTCTCTGCGCCACTCTGCGCCACGGCTGGTTAGAGATGTTGAAATCCATGAATACGCTGTGCGCTGAAATGGGCTTTGGAACACGCAGGCTGGCACAGACTGCCACACGCGCACACTGTGCGCCAGCCGCGTGCAACACTTGTGCACTTATTTCTATGAATTACCCCCTTACTGTTTTCACTCAGTTGTTGGAGATCAAATAGCTCATCCTAACTGCTGATTGCACATAGATTTTTAATATTAGATTTATGTCCATTGATTTTTGTCAGAGGCAAAGTCTTAGTTTTTTTAACTTGCGACTCATTTAGGTTTTTCATGTTTGCTTTTCTTTTGTCTGCTCTAAGTTGGAGTTGTTTATTCCTATGAGAAAGAAAAAAAGTGGAACTACTAGAGAGCTCTTCGGCAACAGCCTATGAGTTCTCTTGATCAATAATGTCCGTTAGTGGAGACGGGCTATTCGGATGTGCAGGATCTACCAAGATTGGTGAGTTGCCAATCTTCAACATATCTTTGTCATGTTTGTGCCCACAAACAACTTTGCCTTTAAGGGACTGTATCAGCATCTCAAGTTCCACAATTTTATCACCACTGTGAGATTTGACGTTTCTCCAGATTTCTAGGGTATCTTGTATATGAAACTTGGGCATTTCTCCTAGATCCTCACCTGGATGCACTGTGTCCACACAGTTGTTCAAAAATCTTTCTTAGATAACCATACTTGTTTGAGACATTTTATGTTTGCATAGTACCAAATTAGTCTGAGATTGAACAGATTTACTAAGGGTATTGGAGGAACAGGAACCAGGAAAAGGAGGTCTACAAGTTTCCCTGGCAACCATCAATCCCTCAAGTCTATTCATTTTGGAAAGTATGTCGGAGATAGAGATTTTGATATCTCTAATGTCAAGATGGGTAACTTCGTGTCCTTTACCAAGCAGATTTAATATGCGGGTTGATACAGGAAAGGAATAGGAATCAGGTGTTTCAGGGTCAACTGAAAGATTGGTACTCGAGGGTGACCTATGCTCCTCATTCCTGTTCTCAAATGAGCCAGATTGCAGGTTATCAGGAGGCTTAGAGTCTTTGCGAGGAAAACCTGCTGACCCTTTTAAGTCATGATGTGTTCTATACGGAATGTGGGAAGGTGAACTGGTGTTCCGATCCCCACAGTTATTCTTTTAAGTATAGCAGCTCATGCTGTGATTCTGGGAGGTTTAACATAAGGGTTCTCTTTGGAAAAGAGGCTAATGTCATCCACATCTCTAGATCGAGTTGTCATAGGAGTAGTTGGACCCACGGAGAGTATGACACGTTTCCACTGCCAGACCTAACATAGAGATGTCAGATATGGGATCAATGTTAAATTCGACCAAGTTAAGGGACAAACACCTTCTCAATGGATGGCAAGCATTATTCAAATGACTCTCCATGACTGATTTATCTAGGTCAAAGATTTCCTGTAAGGGGTAAAGATTGGAATCCTGTATAGAGGGAGAAGACTGATGTACTTCAGCACAAACATGAGTGTGTGTAATCTCTTTGGGTACATCCAGCAGTTGGTTAGTGTTGCTTTGCAAGTCTGCGTCCTCAGCAGGATGGCCATCTTTGTGCATAGGCACTTTTGTACCAAGTGCAGGAGATGTGGTAATTTGTGAATTCACAATACTTCCCATTGGTAAAGTATGAGAGACAGAGGGCTCTGTGAGGTACCTGCCACTACAGAGTTTCCCAACCATCATGGAAGTATTACTGTTAGTCGTTTTTAAAATGGTACTAAAGACACTATCAGAATTTTGTTTCATATACAAATGTAAGCCTTGTGCGACACACTTCAATCTATTAAACACACAGCTTTTAGAAATGAGTCACAATCAACACAGGTTTAAATGCTTGTAATAATAGCATTCACACACAGTACTTTTAGTGAGAACGATGTACTCTTCTTGTCTAGTAAGCAGTGAACTTTAAGAGAGTCAATTCAATGATTTCAGCACAAAGGAAAATTTAACTGAAGTATGCGATATTGTCAGACAAGTTAAGTGTGACAACGTACAGCTCGTCTAACTATTAGAAACGGTGTATTCACAAACAAATATTCAAATATTCAGGGTGCTCAACTATTGCACTGTCGAACAAACGTCTTAACAGAGTTCAGAGCAGCGAGGGATTGCTCTGTCAGCACACGAAGCATGTAATTTTGTAGGTGACGTACAACATGCACGTCGACTTCACAACATACTATTGCATGCGTTCAAACAAAAAAACAAAGCTGAAAGGCTTACCATGGCATGAACACAGACAAGATGTGAAAAAAGCTACGTGTTCTAAGTGACATACAGCTAAGGCGGCGTGGCACGAATGTTTAGATGAGCAGCCTAATCAGCCGTCAGCCATCCGCCGAGCGGAACAGCCAAACAGTCAGCACTTCAGGAGGCACTTCCAGTGCACGTGTGCTGGTGCGCGTTACTATGCCTATTTATGGTGCAACTAGGTAAAGTGGGCGAGGCTTCAGGCTAAGAAAAGAATAAATAGAAATAAAAGAAATTAGGTCACACAGATAATTACTGAACTTCCAATAAATCTCAGTTGATTCCTCTGGTGGAAAGGGACAAGAAACTCAGTCAAAGGCAATTAATTATAAACATCATATTTTAATATTTATCACAATCAATATAATAGCATAAACATGTGCATTGTATTCACACAATAACATCATAAAAATTACATTATAGTATATATTCATGTAAACAAATTAGCTAAATTGTGAAAAGAAACTGTGAAAGGAAAATCTAATACTTGCAGTGGCCAACCATATGTTACCAAAAAGACCTTAATGCTATTTGGAATGGCCAATTCTGCAAGTACTGAAAATAAGGTGCAACATGCCAAAATACTGGCAAAAATGTGTAAAGCAATATAAAGCAATATATTAGAATATAAAGCCCGAGAAGTGTTCATATAGGTGTAATAAGAGGCCTCAAAGTCCAGTGAGAGTGTCCAGTGAGCAGTGCTGACCTTTTCTGCGAATCCTTGAACCAACGAGCTGAATGAACCACCGTAGAGTAAGGCAGCGTCCAAAGCCAAACAGTGGGCACTTCTGGTGCGTGCGCACTGGTGCGCGTTACCGTGCCTATTTACGGTACAACTAGGTAAAGTGGGTGGGGCTTCAGGCTTTTCTGCCAATGTTTGAAACAACGAGCTGAATGAATCAACCTAGAGTAAGGCAGTGTCCACAGCCAAACAGTCAGCACTTCAGGAGGCACTTCTGGTGCACACGCAACATTGTGTTGTTTTGAGAAACAGAGTGTGTGTTGCAATGGTGGTGTGTAGATGGCAATAAGAGTGTGAATGGTGGAATATAATGGGCTAGAGTGAAAGAAATGTTGGTTTGAAAAGAGTAGTCTGGGGTGATATATAGTGGAACTGTGCTGCTGTAATTACATACATATACATGGTACATTAATGTACTTACTTTGTTGGATGTGAAGGGTATTTGTTTTTCAGTTGTTGTCCTCGGTAATGTGCTTCTTTCCTGTAATTGAAAAAGAACGTTAGTGCGGATAGGTGGTAATGACAAAGTACTTTTAGTAAGAAAGGTTGATATTTATGGAGGAAGGAGGAGTTGTGGGGAAAAACATAAAATTGGTGGGCGGTTAAAAATGGTTGCTTTTAGGAGCATTTTCATGAAAGTTAACAAATGTGTATGTGCATTTATAGAAGCTCTGTAACATTTTGTAAAAGAGAAGAAAACTTACTGGAAACGATTTCTAGTAGACTTTTAAATGGCAGTTGGTTCGTGAAAGTTTAATATGTTGGAGTGTATGCATACTTGCCAACATGATGCATTCTAATCTGTAGGTGTTTATGTAGTCCTAGATTTTTTGTCTGCGTTCTGGGACTTGTAGTTCCACTTTTCCCATTCTGAAAGTTGTAGTACAAGTCACAGAATGTAGAGAAAAAAGTAGGACTGCATAAGGGATTTTGTTAGGAAGTATACATGTACTGTCAATATATTAAACTGGCACACACTGAGTGCCAATTACAAATGGTGGGCAAATCTATTTTATGTGCTTTTACTTTTACAAATGGTGGGCAAATCTATTTTATGTGCTTTTACTTTTACAAATGGTGGGCAAATCTATTTTATCTGCTTTTACTTTCTTTTATGAAAATGGGACACAGTGCTGCTGTATATGCAGATATGCATTTTTTTACTTTCTTTAAAATGCTTCCCAAAAAATATGTTGATAAGCACAGCATTTTATATGTTTATTTGATGTACATGTCACAGTTTTGAATCTTGAAGTGCAGTCGTGTTTTTTCTTTTGCATTCTGGAACTTGTTGTTTGAGTTTTAAAATGGGTGAAGTTAATTGGAAGTGACAGAATGCAAAGGAAAAATAAAGACTTAATAAGCACCTATAGATTGGAATGGGCGAAGTTGGGATGTATGCATGTGCTGCCAACATATTAAACTGGCAGACACTAAATGCCACTAAAAATAGTCTAAAGATCTATTTTATCTGCTTTTCCTTTATTTATGAAACAGTGTCACAGTGCTGCTCAACATGCACATATTAATTATTTCACTTTCATCACAATAGATGTAAATAGAAACATTTTGAAGTGCACAGCATTGTAATTGTTTGCTGATTAACGTGAGCAGGTGATGAATGCTGCAATGCAGGAACCATCTATATATAATATTTGAAAGAGTTGAAGAGATTTTTTAAATATAAGCATATCTGTACTATATTTTGTTAGATGCAGTTATTGTTGCATCTGTAAATTGAAATCTTGGACAGTTGCTCATTAGTTGTTTATGCAGATGCCTTTCATTAACAGGAGATATGTGCTCTGAGAGTTCAGTTTTACATCTGAAGAGCTGAAGTGAGATTACAGTGTTACTCTTTGAAAGCAGCCAATGAGGGAGCATTGAGAACTTTGAATGCGGAAAGGATAGAAAGGCTGACCCTGTGCTATGGGGTCCACAGACACCACGGTAGTCTGCAGATGGCATGTGCCACATCCGGGTCTTTTGTGGATGCCTGGCATAGGAACCGGACTGTAGGGATTGGCCAGTCAGGTTTGGTGGGTTTGGTGTACAGGAAGAGCGGGTAGCAGGAGTTTTGTTTGCAGGAGTTGTGAGAGCACTGACAATGGCTATGGCTATGTGTTTGAGAAGGCAGACTGTGTGGATTTTGGGGGACTCTTTAATTCAGTCATTAAAGGTGTATGCTAAAAATCATGGCATCCTTAGACATATTGGATTGGCAGAAGTGGACGTTTTGTGGCATGTAGTTTGTGGTTTAAATTGGGCAAACTTATTTTCATTCTGTGAGAGTATGGTTCACTTTAAGTGTCCAGACATTGTGATTGTGCATTGTGGAGGGGACAGTATGGGTTTTATGACTCCATCGCCTTTGCAGGTTTCCCTGAAGGATTTATTTAAAAGCCTAATGGAACTGTTTCCTGCTGCTAAGATTATTTTTTTCAGAAATAAATCAGAGACAGATGGCATGTGCCACATCCGGGTCTTTTGTGGATGCCTGGCATGGGAAGGGGACTGTAGGGACTGGCCAATCAGGTTTGGTGGGTGTGGTGTACAGGAAGAGCGGGTAGCAGGAGTTTTGTTTGCAGGAGTTGTGAGAGCACTGACAATGGCTATGGCTATGTGTTTGAGAAGGCAGACTGTGTGGATTTTGGGGGACTCTTTAATTCAGTCATTAAAGGTGTATGCTAAAAATCATGGCATCCTTAGACATATTGGATTGGCAGAAGTGGACGTTTTGTGGCATGTAGTTTGTGGTTTAAATTGGGCAAACTTATTTTCATTCTGTGAGAGTATGGTTCACTTTAAGTGTCCAGACATTGTGATTGTGCATTGTGGAGGGGACAGTATGGGTTTTATGACTCCATCATCTTTGCAGGTTTCCCTGAAGGATTTATTTAAAAGCCTAATGGAACTGTTTCCTGCTGCTAAGATTATTTTTTTCAGAGACAAACATGGAGATGTCATTCAAACGTTTTCAGTCCACACATGGAAGAATCAAGGCAGCATGTCAATAAAGGTATATCTGCTTTTTTTATATGCTGCAGTAATGTCATCTTTTGAGAAGGACAATATAAGTTCTGATGGTGTGAATTTTTTTGTCAAGATGGAGTTCATTTCACAGATGTCGGACATGCAATTTTCCTTTACAATGTTAGTAATGCATTGTAAAAGTTCCTGTAAAAAAATTAGAAAGGAAGATTTAGAGTGTAGAGTACTACTGTGCATAAAAGCAAAACAAGGGAAAACGTGTGTTTGTTAACAAACCCCAAAAACAGAAAAAAACAAAAAAATGGTTCTTTTCAGAGCCACCACTAAAGATTAAATAATATAACTTGTGTTTAATTTCCTCCCCACCCCTTTGAGTGGCTGCGAAGTTTGTGGACACCACGGTAGTCTGTGGATGGCACGTGCCACATCTGGGTCTTTTAAGGATGCCTGGCATGGAATGGAGACTGCGGAGACTGCGGAAAGTCATGGGTGTCCGCGGACATCAAAGAATCAGTCAATCAGGTTTCCTGGGTGTGGTGTATAGGAAGAGAGGGTAGCAGGAGTTTTGTTAGTAGGAGTTGTGAGAGAGAAAGACATTGCCATGGCCATCGAAAATGGCCATGGCCAAGTCTTTTAGCAGGCAGATTGTTTGGATTTTGGGGACTCTTAGGTCCATTGGTTGAAGGTGTATGCTGAGCATTGTGGAATAGCTCAAAATATTGGATTCCCTGAATTGGAAGTGTTCTAGTATGGAGAATGAGCCATGAAGTGGGTGGACTTGCTCCCATTTTGTGCAAAAATGGTTGAATTGAAACATCTGGACATTATTATTGTTCATTGAGGAGGGAACAATTTTGGGGATGTGACTGGAATTTCATTGCAGTTTGCAATGAAGGAGACATTGGGAAAGTTGAAGGAAATGTTCCCTAGTTCAAAACATTATTTGTTCATGCATTGCCCAGAGACAGATGTGGATGCGCTTGAGTTCCTTTGGTCCACAAATGGAAAAAGCAGGCACACCATCAATAAAGCTGGGTGTATTTTTGTGCGAGATGTTGGCATGACATTGTTTGGTAACGAGAACATTACATTTGAAAGTACCAAAAATGTTCAGAGAGATGGAGTCCATATAACTGATGTGGATAATCAGATTTTTGTGGAAAACATAAAAAATGCTTTGAAGCAGTTTTTGTGAAAGTGAGAAGAAATAATTAAATTCAGTAAAATGTTTTCTTAGTTCAGATTGTAAAACCAAAAATAAAAAAATGAAAATGCCAAAAACACCGAAAAAAGGCTCTTTAAGAGCCACCTTTTTTTAACGCAAAATGATTAAAATGATTTCAATTGTCCCACGCCTGGAATTTTTTAGAAGTCTCCAGTCTACCACGCTGTCCATGGACTATGCAAGCTGCACAGAGGCCTGTGACCTTTTTTTTCTTCTCACTTCTATTTTTTAACTGTGAAAGGTGGCTCCTAAAGAAACCTTTATTTTGTGTTTTTACGATTTTGTATTTGTTTGGGGTGTTTTTTCAGGAGAGGCAATGTAGGGGGGCAGAGAAGGGCCACCATACACAGGAATGAAGGGGCATGTGGAGAGAGGAAGATGTTGAGCGGGCCTTAATCAGATGGGTGGCAGTGTTTCTCATGCTCCTTGACTGCAGCCTCGAAAGCACTCCAAAACTGCTCCCCCCTACAGATCAGTGCTTCACAGTACATATTAGCACTGTGAACCTCAAAAGGTAAGGGTCAACATTGTTCAGTATGGCCTGTGAAGCCGCAGCTGGGTCCCTCTGCCCCAAAGGAGTATCCATTGTGGTGCCAGTAGCAGATAAAGATGATGGGGTAGAGGAAGTAAACCTGGTCTTACCTGAGAAAGGTATCGCCTTTCTCAGAGCAGTCGGGTGGGTCAATTTGGTGTGGCGCCTCATGGAAGTAGTCATGTAGGAATACAGCCAGGTTTCCCATGACTGAGTGCACTCAGTGTATCGAACCTTGCTTGAACTCGCCTTTGGGACATTTCCAATGGTTGTGAAGAAATGCCACACCCAGGACTCACTCTGAGTACTGGTGACAGGGACTTCCTCCACCTCATCCTCTTCTTCCTCTTGATCCTCCTTTTCTGTATCACCACACCTGTTCCTCTCTCCAGGCCCTCCAGGTGATAAGGTTGGGAGTGGAACTTCTGCAAAACAAATCTCCACAGCAGTGAAGCAGGTGCTCTCTCCTGGATGGCCAGATTGAGAATGAGGAACAGTAATGGGTGGGTCCCTTTAGAGGAACCATCCGTGGACAGTTGTGCTGGCCGCGGAATACCGAGTTGCAAATACGCCTTGAAAAGTTGTAAAAAGTTGCCAGATCAACTAAGAATGGGTCTGGGAGCTTTGGAAGTGTACCGTTTCTGCTTGAAACACCCTGGATTGGGTGGAAAAGCACATGTGCGGTCACATGATGATATCAGCGGCCATCCACAGCCCTGACGACCGTACATGGACACCCATCAGGTGGGAATCACAGTGCGCATGCGCTCGGTATCCGTAGAACAGGCGCAGTGTCCACGGACTAATTAAAAGTGCATCACACAAAAACAGATATGTCCGGAAAATACGCCTCTCTGGGGGCACCTCCATTTTGCGTGCGGACAACCCGGACAGTCGTAGTGTCCGCAGACTCATAATGGGAGTTTTAATCAAAATAGGAAATATCACACAATAATAAACAAATCATTTATTGTACAACAAATACATTTTTTTCATGAAAGGGATGGGGCATCGGAATGGGAAACATAAATGGGAGAATTTACAATAATCAAGAGTGAAGGAAGGGAGTGCGGTTTTTCCAAAGCGTCTTTGATTATAAATGTTCAGAATTTGGTGGGGGTGATTGTTGGTGGGCAGGTGCAAGAAGGACAGTGATAGGAAACGTTTTTAATGACCTGAATTTTGACATGCTGTAAAAGTTCATGATTTGATTATTTACTCTTGCAGATAGAACTTCTGTTTGTGATTCTTTGGATTGTGCATAATTAAACTGGAAAATGGTTTCTCATGAAAACTATGTACTGTAAGAAAAATAGAAATTATTATTTTAGTAAGGTGTGTACAAATACATATTTTTGTTACATTAAAACATGTATTGTATACCATTGAATATGTTATTGTTGCTCATTTCTTCATTTGGGAAGTTCTCCTCTAACCACTCAAGTTTGCTTGCCATTTCTGAGAGAAAAAAAGTGCTTCGGTCTTATAACACTTATTTATATAATGAAAGCTAATAATAGAGAAATAAATACAATGCACTTACTGTTTAGTAAGAATTCAATAAGCACCTGGTGTTTCTCAATCTGTATGCAGAGTTGTAGTGAGGAGATTATATGAAGCGTACAGTTATGGTTTGTGATTGGTGCATTCCATTGTAATGTGTGCTAAATAAATAAAATTAGTATTTGCTAATGTGTTTGTACAAAAAGGTATATTTGCATGTTGTAAACATTAGTTGTGATTTTATGTACATCTGTTTGTTGGTTGATGGGTACATCCTTTTTGGGTCGCCCCTATGATTCTGAGCCTTGTAAATGCCGCCCGACGTCCGTGGACAACCACGCTGTCTGAGGAGTCCATATCTGCCATATTGGGGTGGGGGAGTATATTATAAGGGGTTTGTAGCAGATTAAAGGTGCACTAGTAAAAACCTATGAAATTCACTGAAAAAGGTTGCACTAACATAAACCACGAAATTCATTGAAAAAACTTTGTTAAAGGGACGTTGTGGTTACAAGTAAAACCGAAAAACTTCCTACATTCGCCATTTATGGTACACTAAGCAACCATAACTCGTGCCACCTCCGTGCACTGCTAAGAATAACACACAGGACATCTAAGATTACATCACAAATTTCATGTTTAAGACAGCCTGTATCAACTTAGAATGCACTGACTACCAAAACCTTATTCTTCCTATCTGAGAAACTCTCCATTTAGGTATGACATTGCATCAACCAAAACCACAATATCGCCAAAGTGGGAAAAAAGAACTGCAAGAGGGGAAAACTAGGAAAGATAACTTTCCCTCCTAAACTCCTTGCCTCTGGAACAAATTGCCAATGCAGATCAGATTGGTCTCCTCAAACTTACATATTAGGAGTGACCTGAAGACCCTACACTTCAAAGAAGATCTTGGGTCTCATTATAAGATTGCCGGTCCGGGAACTACGGTACTGGTAAGCTTACCGGTACCGTAGTTCCCGGGCCGGCAAACTACGAGTTGTGCTCGCGGGTGCCTTTGTGCCCTCCAGCTCTGACCTGGCGGCACCCGCGAGGACAGCATGTCGGATGCACCTGCGCCGTTTATAACGGTGCCAGTTCATCCAGCTTCCCCATTCCCATTGTGCCCTAAGGGGATCAAATGGGAATGGGGAAGGATTATTTCCGGCGCCCAGGAATGAGCAAATACCGGGTCCGGCAAGGCCATAATGACACAGTAATTTCCCATTCCAGGGCACCGGAAAAAGGAAAATACCGGCGGCAGCCGTGCCTGTATTACGGGCACGGCTACCACCAGCCTCCTAATGAGGCACCTTGCCAATTGCTGATCCATCCACTGAACCCTATGTATTCCCCTCCAGAGATTACCCTCTCCTCTGCACTCCTTACCCATCAGAGCAGCCTCTCTACCCTGGCACCCTACCATTAACTCCCTGTGTGGGGCCCCGAAGTACAGTCTTTTGTTGCTTTCAACCTTTATAAATCCTGTCCCTACAGACTTGCTAGTAAATCTAGATATCCCTTTTGAGAAAACTGTAATCATAGATCCATGGTGCTTGTGTAACAGCAACAACCCAAGACCTTTCTGCAGATTAGCAACATTTTACCACATACATTAACAAACTGTGGTGACCTGGATTCACAATCATACAAATATCATTGGTTATGTTGTGTATCAATTGCAGAGCAACCATCTGCCTTCGCTATCACACCATAGCACTTTCGGGGGTCTAAAGGTTCGAGCGTGCAGGGTACCCAGTCCCATTTTACATAATAAATAGTATTGAAAAAGACATTGCAGATTGGTAAATATTTTGCACAAATCTGCGTTAAATATTGGCGATTATACAACAATGCGTGCAGAGTATCATACAATATCAACAGACATAGATTATCCCTGCTAGTGCCTCAGTATTGTAATGGTGCAATTGGACTTTAAATGTTTTTAAGTGGTATTTGGTTGGCCATGTCAGTTGCTAGTACCTGATGCTTGTCTGGAAGCACTGTATTGAGACCCCATGTAGCGTTGAGTAGCTCTTCGGTTGAGAGTGCCTCTGTGGAGCCAGTGAGTAGTCAAAAGAGAAATGCCAGTCCAATTTTCTGCAAATTGTGGACCCTGGACGTGCGCTCTACCATGGCATTACCGGGCATAGCAGGACATACATAAAGTCACATCTTATGAAATGGCCAAAAAAGTCCTAACAAAGCATGACATGGTATAACAAGGCATAACAGGAACAACAAGGTATAACATGGCACACAAAGGCGCAGCATGGCACAGCATGGTGCAACAAGGCACATTCAAGGGAATGGGGCCAGAAGTACCCTGGAGTTTGTCCAAGTCCGTGAAAGTATATGTGGGAGGTTGAACTGTGTCACAAGGTAATTGCAGATAGAAGTGTATGCCGAGGAGAGTGCCAGCGGGAATGTAAGGCACATGTGAATTTTGCAGATGAGGAAGTATGCCAAAATAGTTGTAGACACACTTGCATTTAGTAAATGGGACTGCACACCAAAGCAATCTAAGATACATTTCAAATTTGTAGACAGATGTGTATATGAAAACAGTCTTAGGCACACATGAATTTTGTACGTGGAGGAGTACTGTAGGGCAGTCTTTGGTGGCACATGTGAATTTTGTGTTGAGGCATATTTCAAAATAATCTGTGGCAAAATTGAAATTTGTAAGCAGGGGAGTGCATCAAAGCAGCCTTAGGCACATGTGAATTTTGTAGTCAGAGCTGTACGTCATGGCAGAATTGGGCACGCATCAATTTTGTAATCAGGACTGCCAAAGTTGTCTTGGCACAGGTGAATTTGGTAGGTTGGGGAGTACACCAAAGCTGTCAGTTTTGTAAACAGAGGAGTATACCAAAGCACTATTAGGCACATGTGAATTTTGTATGCAGAAGGAAAGGTCTAAGCAGTCTTAGGCACATGTGGATTTTGTATGCAGAAGGAAAGGTCTAAGCAGTCGTAGGCACATGTGAAGTTTGTGTGCGGGGTGTACACCAAAGCAGTCTTAGGCACATGTGAATTTTGTATGCAGAAGGAAAGGTCTAAGCAGTCATAGGCACATGGGATTTTTTAGATGGGGGAGTATGCCAAAGTACCATTAGGCGCGCATGATGTTCATAGGCATAGGGGCACATCAAAGGACTCTTAGACGCAAGTGAATATTAGAGGGTGGAAGTATTCCATGGCAGTCTTATTTAAGCATGAATATTGTAGATGGTATGTCGAAGCAGTCTTATGCCCAGTAGCAGTAAAGCAGGTGGTATTTGGAAATAGCACCTGTTTTACTGCTCTACCTAGTTATGATTTCGGTACCTAAAAATGGCAAATCTGCCCACACATGAGTTTAAGTTGTAATGCAGTAATGGTGGCGGTATTGCCCATGCGGTATTACTGCATGCTGTTATACTACATGTCAGCAATGAAGTCCATAATGAGGAGTAACTTCTACCTCCACAGTATTAACCAAAGCTGTAAGGCGCATGTCAACAGTGGAATCCAACGGCAACACTCAATGCCGGCCCCAGGTCTGCCAACGCCCTGTGCAAGCTTTTTTGTTGAGCCTCCCCACTTTTCCACGCCCGCACCACCCCACTCTCCTCAACATTCTGACAGCACCCATTGGGTCTCACTGAACCCTGCATGAGACTCCTCTCCTACTCAAAGATGTGTTTGGTTGGCACCTAAACAAAGGGGCTGGCGATTACTTTTGTTAAACCTATCTCTGTCATCAGCAGCCCATTTTTCGGGATGTATAGGCAATTAGAACTGCGATGGGACATTTACAAATGGGAGCCCATGCGCTTAAGGGCCATGCCCTGCGCGGCTTGATTCTTTGATAGGCGCTGGGCCAGCCCGAAACTTACCTTTACATGACACTGAGCTGGAGGCAAGGCACCCTTTATTTGCTGCGCCCGTGGAGTGACTAGTGTCTCCGTGCAGAATATTAACTGCATAGTTGGCGGCCAATGCGGCCAAACTCGTCCCTAAAAAGCATGCCCGTATAGTGCAGAGGCAAGATGGGGAAGCAAAGTAGGGTTATGTGGAGATGCATTGAATCTGTGGTATCTGCACTGAAATGTGTTGAGCTACATTGAATCTGTGGTAGCTGCACTACAATGTGTCGAGCTGCATTGAATCTGTGGTATCTGCACTGCAATGTGTCGAGCTGCGTTGAATCTGTGGTATCTGCACTGAAATGTGTCGAGCGGCATTGAATCTGTGGTAGCTGCACTAAAATGTGTCGAGCTGCATTGAATCTGTGGTAGCTGCACTGAAATGTGTCGAGCTGCATTGAATCTGTGGTATCTGCACTGAAATGTATAGAGCTGCATTGAATCTGTGGTAGCTGCACTGAAATGTGTCGAGCTGCATTGAATCTGTGGTATCTGCACTGCAATGTGTCGAGCTGCGTTGAATCTGTGGTATCTGCACTGAAATGTGTTGAGCTGCATTGAATCTGTGGTATCTGCACTATGTGTCGAGCTGCGTTGAATCTATGGTATCTGCACTGAAATGTGTCGAATGTCTTCAAGAATTCTCAGCAACATTCCCGATTTCTACACACAGCTCATGGTGTGAATGACCATCTCACATGCTGCTGCCAATGGGGTTACCCAGTCTCCCATAGGCCGGTGAGCACACTTCAGTTTTGGAAGACCCCAAACAGCATGTTGATCGGAATCACCGGCATAAGAAGCATTCCCAAAGGTCAGCTGCGCCTGCGCTCAGGGAACATGTCAGTCAGATAAGACAAACGTTTCCACAGCTTTGCTCTGGCATACAGAAGGCTGTTCTTTGCCAGCCTTTATAAAACACATGCTATGCAAGATAACGTTTAATTGTGGAAGTTGTTTCTGAGCCTACAACTTACCCGCATTCAAGTTCACTTAATGTGTGCTCGTTTGTCATTTACACCCGTCACCAATGTAATGCCATTGTGATTGTTTTTATATGTTCGGTTTTGAGCAGCAATATTTGTATGTACGGCACCCTCCCTCGGGTCCGCGGATACCATGCAAATCACATTAAGCCAAATTGATTTAGTGTAATTCGAACATTGCCAGCAGATTTGATGATGTGTTTTATCTGCATGGCCTGAGAAAGGCTTCACGTTCCCTCCCTGCTAATGACATTTCCATCTATCTGGTCTTCAGTGCGCTCGGCGGGGTTTTATTCTGACATGAGCCGGCGAGGATCCGACCTGAATTTCCTGCCACACGGCTGACATCAGTCATGGCGTGCTAGTGAGGCCAGAATTATATGGAAACAACATGGGCAGAAGTAATTCAATTCTGAGGGCTCGTTTTCCTTGTAAAAATGGAATTACCAGAAGAAACAAAAAACACAGAACAGTGAAAACCCTCAAAGAATTACCTTCATGGAGTTGAAAGGCCGCAGAAGCAGTTCATAATTGTTTAATTGGCTGATTAACCCACCTACATCTCCCTGTAACTTCAAGCTTATTAAAGTCCATGCGGTTGGTCCCTGTGTTACACCTTTATTGCTTGCTACACTCTGGCTTTCACATTTTTGGTAAATTGGGCAGGACCTTATGGAATGAACGGTGACCTGAACTGTTTTTTGTTTGACTCAAGCGGTGATATTACCAACTTGGGGCTGGAAATGTTGTACAATTCAAAACTAAAAGATGGCACACAACACAGGGAAGACCTTGCCATTTCCCTGGGAAAATAATAACTTATATCATACAACAATCCCCATGTATGAAAGTTTAAATGCCCTGCAACTGACACAGTCTGATTCATTTAGCAGATTAGCACGCGTCTATTTAATATAAATCTTCATTCTTTCCTATTTTTGCCATATGATATAGAGCAGAAATTGGGCCTCCAATACCGGGTCCGGGACCGGTCTGGTTGGATGGGGACTTACCGGGTCATTCCGACCCTGGAGGACCCGGTAAATCCCCATTCAACCAGCCATTCCCCATTCCCATTTGAGTCCCCATAGGGCTCAATGGGAATGCGAAAGGCGGTAATTACGGACCTGCTAATAGCAGGCCCGTAATTAGCCCCCTGGTCAATTAGCAGGACCCGTAAAGGACGTGTGGTCAGACCACACATCCTTTACGGTTCCCGCTAAGGGACCTCGGAATTGGGTGGTAAGAGATTACCGGCACCGGTCTCCTTACCGGTGCCCGGTATCCCTTACCGCCCAACTCATAATGACCCCCATAGTTCCACGCTGCAGTGGATCACTTTATAGACATATTTTAAATGTGTCTGGCGCATCTCCAGCAGGAGGCGCTGTACTTACGATAGTATGGTATGTCAGTCCAGCTTAGATACGTTTGCAGAACTCAAGAAACGGTGGTTAGGGAGGGTGGGGACATATATGAAGCAGATTGTATTAGATTGAACCCTGCAGAAATCTGTTCACTCATTACATTACACACATTTACAACCTGATGCACAAGGGGATAGCACGATTTACCCAACATAATGTGGCTCTGTCTTCCTTCGGCCACAGTAATATTATGAGAGTCATACATGCATTTATTTATATTAATTGGTTCATTAAAAAAAAAGCATAGCCAACTTCCATTATCATTAAACTTATTTTCATCATAATACAAAATCACTTATAATAATTACTTTAGAGTGATAACTCAAACAAACCAACTTAGTTCAATCATGGAATAACAGGAATTTATTTGCAAACAAAAGAGAAAAAAGGAAGAAAGTGTCCAGAAAAATGCAGACCGTAGAAAGGGGCGCTTCAGGAGGTGAAGCAATGGGGTATAAAGAGGGTGGACCCTCCATTTAATAAAAAAATGTAAAGGGAGCCACACAAAATTAATTTCACTCATTAACCTCATTTGGGCACCTCTAAGCAAATTGCATAGATGTACAATTGCCTTTCACAATGGCTGCCAATGTCTGCTAAATTGAGCACCCTGACTGCAGCGATTCATTTGATTTGCATTGTAAACATAGGAGGTTGAACAAGCATGAAGATCTAAAAATGTAATAGAATAATTTTCTACTATGATATTGACGTCTATGAAACCACATACAATGGTTAACTACATGAATTCCAACTTATACTTCCAGTGTTCATGTCTGATGGGTAACTGACACAACTATCACAGGTGTGACTTCTGTTCCGTGATCTGCTCTAATCTTTCCTGAGTCTTTTTTTTTCCGATGGAATCAATTGATCTTTACAAATTTTGCACAATACAATTTACATACACTCCTGAATCCAGAAGAGTGGGCTCCTTTTCATTGACAATATTTGGCAGGGAATTATGAATGCCATCAGAAGATGCAACCATGCAGACTTGCTGGCTGAATTAATCACACACCCATATCATTGAGCTGTGACATTTGTACTCTCAATTTAGTCATCCCTCCTCCCAAAAGAATTGGTAAAATAAAGGTGATAGATAATCTGATTATTGCAATCATATTAGTTTCATCAATATTGATTTCATATTCTACCTTCACTGCTACCACTGCTGTACTGGCCAGGTGAGGGTGATGCCACAGAGAGGTAAACACCATGCCCTCCCTCCATGTCCACTGGTTGCGCTGTGCTAATTTTGTGTTTTGTTTTGCATTCTTTTTTAACTAAATATTGTAATGATTTCTTTAGCTCCTTTTATTTCCCTCTTATACACAGGCTTGCCTTGAACCATTCTTTTATTTCCTTGTATCTGGCTTTGACAGATTGGAACTCGCCTTGCCCCTCCATTCTTGCTTTCTTTTGTTCTTGTAATTTGAATCTCTTCTAAGATGGCTGTTGCTGTTGCACTGTAGCTCAACTTCATACTCGCTGAATAATCTAATTTTTCTCTTGTCTGCCTATTTTCAGTTTTGTGCCATCCTCTAGGAGAATATAGCATTTTAATTCTACAAAACCACGAAAGATCAGCCTAAGGTTTTTAAATGTGTATTAAATGTTAAACTGTTTATACATTCACCTGGAAAATGTTGCCATGTAAGGTTGAATATAAAGTATTTTTTTTCTCTGAACAGCAAGAGATCTATCAAATAAATTATTACTTTTCAGAATACATGGGAAAGAAATTGTTGTAATGCAACTTGCACACTGTAACTGCATAAGCAATAAATAAACTTAGTATATTAGAATTCATGCTTGAGAAGTATCTAACTGAAAATAGCATGGCCCAAAATGCGACTTTGCATATACTTGTGTTTGCTTCTTTTTCAGTGAATATAATACAAGGTACCGTCAGTGCAATTTGGATGGGAAACAAATAAATACACTGGGGAACTCAAGGGATCATGAGATGTGCCATCTGAGAAAAACAGACTTTCTATTCATTACAAAACAAAAATATTAGGCCAAATCATCAGAATGACATACGCATGGCCTGTGAAAATACAGAAAATAGTTTTAAATACAATTTCTCAATAGCCCCTCTATCTGATAAAATCTAGGAGTTGATCACATGGTGGATAAGCCTGATTGTTAGAATCAAAGCGATCAGATGTACTTAATATTCCTGCTTTGACTTTAGCTTGGTCATAAATCTACCATTGTCGTTTAGCTAATGGAAATGATACCAACTGCTCCTGTCAGCTAGTGACATAATTCAGTATGCTGACATGATATTACACATGCAGAGTTTGACAGAAATGAAACTGCTCACTTTGAAATACATCTAAAATGATAAAATAGACAGTTGGCTATTACTTCCAAATAGTTAGGTTTGGAACAAAAGGGACAAATATTCTGAAATGGGGGTGAGTGTGCCCCCAAAGATCAAACACGGCACATGAATCTTTTTTAATAATTAACAAATTATGTACATTTAGATAATTCAGTCAATTTTCATCTCACAAACTAATGTCCTGTGTGTCTGAATTCAGTGCAATAGTGTTGTTCTGAAAATTCATATTTTATTAATGAGAAATATACATAAAATAGGGAAAAAGCCCTCTTTGAAGTAATAAAGCATTGTACCAAACCCTTACCGACCCCGAGGTATCAGCAACTTAGGAAAAATAAGACAGGGACAACACATTTTTTGGGGGAAAAAATAGACATAATTATAGATATCATCGAAGCAACTTCCCACACCATTAGCACCCCCTGCACCCTGGCACACACACTGCCCCTCTGGGCTGAATTCTCTCCTCTCTTTCCCCAAAAACTCCTAAAAATAATGGCCTCCTTCAAACCTACTTATTACGTTGATGATATAATTCTGGCCTCCATCATTAAACAATCGATGGTCCCAGCATAGAATGCACTCCTCAGCATCATCAATGCCTCCCTCGCAGAAGGATCATTCCCAGAAACCCTCAGGACTGGTCTCATACGACCTCTTTTGAAAAAACCAATCCTCCAGACGACCTGGCCAACTACAGGCCCATTCCAAACCACAGTTATTGGCAAAATCTTGGAAAAAGTAGTTGCTACACAACTACTTGCCAGAATCGAGCAACTCCACACCCTAATTGACTATCAGTCAGGTTTGCGCCCAAAGTGTAACATTCAGACAGCCACTATCAAGGTGGTATATGATGCTCTCCAAATCATGGATAAGAGCAACTCATGCCTCCTTATCCTCCTTGACCTCCTGGCTGCATTTGACACTGTCAACCACCGCATCCTTCTCTCCCTCCTTGCTGACAGGATGGTATTATCTGGCACTGTCCTGAATTGGTTTACCTCATACCTCTCAGCCAGACATCAGGCTGTCCAGGTGAACCTGTTGCATTCTAACTGACTCCAGGGGCGTCATTACGATCTCGGCGGTAGCCATGCCGCTATTGGTGGCATGGGTGCTGCCGAAATCGCGTCCGGGTCCGAGTTCCCAGAATGAGGAATTACCAGGTCATTCCAAGTTCAGAGGGCCTGGTAATTCCTCCGTCTAGGAACCCAGGCCCGGACCTTCCCAATTCCCATTTCAGCCCCCATAGGGCTGAATGGGAATGGAAGAGGGAGCAAACAACGGGCCGATTACGAGCGGCCCATTGTTTGCTCCCTCCTTCCCTCACGGGACCCTCTCTGCACGTCTGGTGAAACCAGACGTGCAGATCGGGTCCCGCGAGGGGACCTCATAATCAGGCGGTACGGGGTTGCCGGCGCCGGCACCTTTACCGGGGCCGTTAACCCTGTACCGCCTGGGTTATAATGAGGCCCCAGGTCTCCTGCCAAGGCCCCAAGGGTATATCCTCTCACCAATCCTGTTTAACGTTTACATGGATCCTCTGGGCACTCTCCTCAAAGATCCCAATAGAGCCATCCACCAATATGCAGACAATACTCATTTGTACATGAGAGGAAATTGCATTAATGACATCATTCACCTCTGTGATTACCTAGCCAACATCCAGTCATGGATGTCAACTGCCTACCTCAAACTAAACCCACGCAAGAATAAATTCATCCTCATCAGTCTGCCCGCTAAAAAAACAACTTGTCCAACAATGGCTCAATGATATGCACCTAGAAGCATATGATCCACAACTCTCCGACTGAGCAAAATCCATAGGCTTCACCATTGATAGTAATCTGTCCTTCCAGAAACACATATCCAAGAAGGCCCAAATAGCCCGGCTCAGAATCTCTACCCTTCGAAAAAGTAAACCCTTCATCCCACCACAGGATTTCTGGACTGTAGTGCAGGCCCTTGTGGTCTTGCACATTAATGGAGGAAATGCTCTCCAGACAGGGCTCCCAGCTCCTCATTTGGCTCCGCTAACAGCAGTCCACCATGCTGCAGCACATCTTATTACAGGAGCATGGAAATTTGACCGAATTACCCCCATACTGCGTGAGCTACATTGGCTTCCACTGTAAGTCAGGATACTGTTCAAGTCTGCATGTATCACCTATAAAGCAGTCACAAGTAGCACACCAAAGTACCTGGCAGCTAAGCTCCACATATCTGGTAGCACATGATCCTCACACAGCAAATCAACCAACCAGCTTGAATGACAACTCATCCACAATTAGAGGACCCACAAACAATCCTTCTCTTGTCACGCACCCAGCTTCTGTATCTCCATCCTGGTGTGGGCTCGGAATGAACCCACAATTCTCCAATTTCATAAATCTCTGAAAACATGTCTATTTTAACAACACCTGACCAAGGACTAATTCCAATGGATGCACGTACCGAAACACAAACCTCACAAACGCCTACTAGCAACTACTAAGTACTAAGGTGCATCATGCAATCTGAAACATTGCCCATTGCTGAAGAACCACAGATCCAAGATCTTACAAAAACCCACACTTCTATCTGCACTTGCTTAAATGCATCCTTCCTCTACTTAACATGGCCCAAAAAGTAGATAGTGTTAGGGCTCTGGCTATTTCTCTCATGGACAACTGTAATCCACCTGCTCCAGATGATACATAAGAAGGCGTCCAGGGTGATCCTAGATGTAAAACTATGGGATCTCACAAATCCTGGACTGATCTCTCTTCACTGGCTCCAAGTGGATTCTCACATTAACTTTGAGATTTTGTACCTGATTCATCTATCCAACAGGGATGCTGTACCAGGCTGCCTAAAGCATACAATCAAGAAGTACAGTAATTCCCCTAATCTTAAAATCCTCCATTGCATGGACACCTACCATAGGATATTTTAGAAAAAAGAAGTACGGACATAGAATAGGATTTTGCACTCCCTGGCAGCCATCCTCTGGAACAATCCCCCAAGTTCTTTTAGATCCGTCAACAATCTCCTCAAAGACTAAAGACCTTTCTCATCAAAAATACTCTTTCTCCTGACCTTGTGGTTCAATTTCTACTAGCCAAAAAGCCCATTATCAATGTGTCACTCTCATTATTAGTTTGATGTCACCATACTCCTGTGCGGTTCCTGCTTTGCTTTCACTTGCACCCTCTACATTATGCACATGACATACTATGCACTTTCTATACCTTTTTCACGTTTGCCTCTTCCTTCACCCTTGCACTTAAGTGATCGGGACTGTTCAAAGGCTGTGAGCAATCAGGTGCTGTGCCCTTTGCCTTTTAATTGGGAAACCAAGAAGCATCTGCGCCTACAGCTGATGCCTTACATATGTCAATACATTAATGAATACACAAATAAATAAATACATAAATGAACATGTAGACATGCATGTATTTATGAAATGGCTTTGCCGGTTGGAATGTTGGCAGCCTGCTACAGTGTTGGGATGTATTGGAAACGTGTACGAGCAAAATAGTTTTCAGAGGCAAATTACAAATTCATTGGCATCTTGTTTTGAGAAATGTACAATATTACGTTTTCTGACTTTGTAATTACACAAACTACATGTTCTCTCAGTTTTATTAATACCGAACTTTGGTCCCAGAACTTCTAAAGTAGGACCAACGTTAATCATAAACCTCATGTGTAGAGAACGATAATTGCTTGAGGGAAATTACTAATATATACTTAGGTAAAGTATTGCAATTTCAGGGAAAGGCTGAATAATTTTTACACAAAGAATAAGTATTTATTTTATCAGATGTTGCATAGCAATCCTATTCATATAATATTTGTTGTACCCTTAAAATGTTACTGATTAACTCACTGGAGTCCATGTCCAGTGTTTTCTCCAAACCTGGTTAAATTTGAAACTGTATTCGCTTCGAATAATGAGTTAAATGGTTGATTCTACACATTTTGATATAGAAATATTGTTTCCCATACCACCATTGTTTCCAAAGAGATTAACCCCAATTATGTATCGAAGTATTCAATTTGGAAGTCCAGGAGAATGCGATAAAACCTGTTTCCATATTTTGCCTTCCAGTCTATCAAGAATGTCTACCAGATTATCCAATCTGAATTCCAACCCATATATGATAATAGGTAGAATCTTCAAATAATAAAACGTAATGGCTCGAAACAACGACAGTGTCGAGCATCTGAAATAAAATTCAGTTTAATTGTGCAATCAGAGGTTTATCTTTGTTCCTTAGTGTTTCATCAATTTTTTTTATACTGTATTTTGTCATTCAAAACATAAATAATGAAAACTTTTAACTTTTTCAATCTCTGTAGCAGTTAAAATCGACAATTTTGCCCATCCTTAGTTTAGCGAATACAATTATTTTTGACTTGCAGGAATCAACACTTATATAAGATTATATGGAAAAGCCAGACAATTCATGGAAAAATGGCCAGGTTTAAATGCAAAGGGATTTAAATTATGGCACAGATTCTCAATATTTGAAACATAAAGATTGAAGAGTGTGGGGGGCAAAATACAACCCTGGCACAGCCTGAACGATGTAGCCATAGGCTGTGTAAGATCTCCATCTCCATTCAAACCAATTTGTATTTTTGGCGTTTCTATGCATCAATGTTAGCAATTCCAATAAGCATTCAGGAATATGCCAGTTTTCCAATTGTTTCTAAAGAGGTTCCCTGTTTACCCTATTAAAAGTCACAGGTGAGGTCAAAACTTGCCATATAAGCAGTGTTTTTCCTTAACTACTCTGGCAATATGCATGTATCAGGATATGAGTCCATCTGATTTCTAAAACCATCTTGGAATTTTGATAGCATTCCCTTCTCTGGAACCCACTGTTCTAGTTCTGTTAAAAGACAGGATGCACATATTTAGATTGAAGCATCCAAGTTCCCTATGCGCCAATAATTTGAGAGGATTTCTCTATATTGGGATGGATAACATGAGCTGTCTCACAAGACGCTGAATATGGAGAGTATCTGCTATATCAGAAACAAAAATCCCAAGTAGATATCCCATAATTTACACATGGTATTTAATTGTGATGAGTGATGAGGCACAGCACATCTGGACCCAGTGCCCTTGAGTGTTTACATTTTTAAAATTAAATTAAGTCTTCTTGGGGAAAGTCTCCTTCCCAATTCCAAATCCTCGGAGACTCACACACCACAAGCGCCGATTATCCTTCTTCCTTAACTGGAGAGCAGATCTGTTTAACATAAGCCACCCATGTCCCCTTATCAGTAATAACGCTATTATCAGGCATATGATTTTGAGATTGTTTAATATAGCCCAAAATGTGCAAGTATTTTTACCTTCCAGGGTAGTCAGAATATGTTGGCTGTCCCTTACAATCATCGTATTTATGAATTTTAGTAAAGTTTCTATGTTGTTGTCAAATGTGTCCTTTTCCTTCAAGATAAGCATGAAGAACCTTCCTGTAGTATAAATTAAGATTCCCTAAGATAGTCCTTTTTTCTATTTTAAGCTTGAGCGACCTGTGCATTCTAATAGTGCTTTGGTATTACAGGTTTTAAAGATCGATTATGGACATTCTTTTTCTACAGTCAGCTACAGTTTCATTAATATGTTTAACACTAAAATGCTAGTCCGGAGACCATTGATTATTAGCATTGCATAGAATGCTTAAATGTCTTGAGAACTTCTACAACACAGGCTATGCCATTGAATACTTATATTCTGTTTGCTAGTAGTTAAAAAAGGCCAAGTGATCAAACCTAGAATGGGCAAAGCACTCACATCCCAAAGAACAAAGTAAGTAGAGTGTGGTTGCTAAAGTCTGGAAATACAATGTTTAGGGGTGAACTGTTCAATAACAATGAAAAAGTCAGAAAATACGTCAGAAAATTTGCAATCAAACATTGGTACGCTATAACCCCTACAACAAGAGGCGTAATGCGGGTGGAACTCATCTATATCGGGGTAAGCATATGAAAGACCCAACTCATGAGCATTTCACTCCACTGGGCTCCCCTAGATCTGCTTCCAATATTGTAGCTGTTATTATGTGAAAGACCCTGATTTAACAGAAACTCACAATGTCACAACAGTTCAGTCCTTGCAAAATGCAGCCTTTTCCCCTCTCATGGACCGTTTGATGAAAATATTTCCCAAATCACGGCCTACGTATTTATTAAATAGTCAGTGCACGCCATCTTTATGTGTGTAGAAATTCAGAGTGCCACTTCTTTTCTAGTTTTTCGCACAATTTTGGATCTTACTCTGTAAATGCATTAAGGTTTAAACATTATCCTAGATCAGTGTTCGACAGGATATGCAAGATTACTCTTTTGGATTGCTTCATACTAACATTATAGTCTGGTGCTCTAGGCAGTACTGGGGGGGTCATTGTTGTGGAATTCTGAATGAAACACCCAGGAGGAGGAGTGGGCCAATAAGGAGGGTTCAGGGCCCGCAGGCCTCTGTAAAGCCCTGCCGCATGGGGCAGTGGCGCCATTAGCACTCGGCTCCTGGGGAGGATGTTAGGCTTTCACTCCCATTTTATGCCCCAAGTATTGCATTTGGTCTGCAGAAGAGAGAGAGCAAGAGGGTCAACACAAAGTAACTGTTGGGGGCTGAGACAGGGGTGCTCAGAGGCTGTGTTGGCCATTTCTTTTGTATGCTTTCTTTATGGCCGTCAAGAGCAAGTAAGTAAATGGACTGTGGGTGCTTGAGAGGCCAGAGGGTACCGTCTAGGAAAAGTAGAGGTGTCACGTAACACCGGTGACAAGGGAGAACAGAGGTTGGTGAGGGGCACCCAGATTGGTTGCTGATATCCTGTCAGTCACCAAATTCATAGACATGCTGGCGTTTATCGCCCAGAAACCTCAGATATTGATTAGCTATCGCAGTGTCAACATACTGCTAATCGGAGGTAGCATCCATTGCATTTTGCAAGCTTTGAGTTTCCCATTTCTCACAAGAGAAGCTTGATTACAGCGTATGCACCCACTAAACAATTCGTCTAACTAATTAATCATGTGGCTCTTCTACACCTACTGGAGAGGCCTGTCTGGATTGTGCCCTGTGAATGATATTACATACATATGGCGCTCGTGATTCCCCTGGGCAGGCATGCCATCATTGTGCTGAAGAAATGCACCCAGGGTAGCAGTCAATGCACGAAGTAATGCCCTTCTCAGGGCTCGTGGTGCACACTACTTCGGAATAAAGTACAGGGCTCGGATAATAGAGCTTGATGACAGAGGAACTATAATGCAGCAGGAGTGATGACACTCTGTAATATGTTTGCCACGAGGCACACCAGACAGCTGATTATTAGCTGTTACTACGCATGCTCTTGGCAGGAGACAACCAGTGCCTCCTAAAGTGGAACTGCAACTAGTAGCAGGCCAATCAATTATCAACGTGCAATCCCGTGCACATGTGAAGCATTAAACATCTGGCAGTCTGCAAAACAAACATTTTAGCAAAAAAAACTCTCGACTGTTCATTCCATGTGTACTTTGAGAGCGCTAGTCACGTTTAAACTATGAACACTATCCTTGCAAAAAGCAATATTTTTGGGGAGCACACTTTTCTGTCAGTGAGTATGTACATCTTGTTAATGTACAATTTCTTTGTACACTTATAAGGTTCAATTGATGTAGAACTGCTTTTCTTACTGCCTATGTATAAAGAGACGAAACGTTTAACATAGAATTATTTCCGACACTTGAATTTTAAAAATGTGCAAAGTGGTTAGAAAGCTATGGTTGTGTGCCAGCCCCCATAACAAAATGCTGCAAAAAAATACAGCATAACGTCCAATGCGGCCATATGTCATGAATCCCTTGCTTCCCCCCTTCCCTTTTTACTTTTCACAAAATGTAATGTAACTGATGGACTTCCCTTCTCAATCATAGCAATTTTGGGCATCGCCAGTAGAGCTTTTTCATAGTATTGCATTGTATATGATATTTGCAGAGCGCACACAGGGGTGAGAGGGAAACTGTTGGGCAGTCAGGCTAAATCAGGAACGTTTTTAGAGCCTTTTGAAAAGTGGGAAACTCCTGAAGATTAGGAAGGACCAGAGGTAAGGCGTTCCAAAGCGTGAGGGCAAGAACTGAAAAAGATCTCCCTCCCGCTCTGGCTCAGCGAAATCTAGGAACGCATAACAAAGATTGATTTATAGAATGCAGTGATGAGACCAGAATGAAGGGCACCAGAACTCTGCCCTGACGTTGTGAGTAGCACAGTGAACGAGACACTGTTCTCTGTATACTGTGTTGCTCAGTCCTGTAGCGACCCACGGTCACCAGACGTAAGGGACACAGTGACGCGCGCAAACTAGTCAACTGATGAAAGTTAATGTGTGCGTGCTCCTGGTGCGATTAAAGCAGTATGTGCTAAACCTTTATCCTGCGTGGTTGTGTGTCACTGCGGCAGGCGTTCCCCCCCCACTTGCGCTGGCCCAGAAGGCCAAGACCTCACACTGGCGACGAGATGGGATCACAGCCTTTCCCCACAGCAGCGTGTCGCTGCTCCTCAGTGAAACTCTGCTCCCCGATACGCAGCAACGGAACTGCAGAGGAGGGACGGAGCATCATTTTGTAAGGCCTGGATTCAGGGCTGCAAAGTGCAGGAGGAAGCATGCACAGGTATCGTGAGACCTCCTCACTGCTATATTCACATGGTAAGTGTGAAATTTGAGGGACAGGACCAGCGGCCACAGCCACAACACAAGCCAGGATTGCATGCCAGTGGCACTGCACCAGATCACAAGGGGCAAGGGATCCAGAGCATAGTGACAAGCCCCAGCCCACCATAACCTTAAGCAGCATACCCTGGAATGGTACCAGCGTGAGGTACCAGTCTGGATCAAGCAACGGTGGTGGTGCACCCCGACAAGCTTCAACAACATGTCAGACCCAGGGCAAGGCCAGGACCAAGCAGTCCCAACTCCCAGCCAGGCTAATAAAGGGAGGGATGCCTTCCCATTACCGTCCGTGATGCCCTTTGACACGATAGACACCACCAGTTTGGGTCAGCGGTGGACCAGGTGGATGAAGGAATTTGATGCCTATCTGGATGCGGTGGGCCTGCAGGAAGACAAAAGCATCAGTGGTCTACTCACAGTTGTAGCTGGCCCAGAGGTACGGGACATCATTTTTGAATTACCTGAGGATGTAGAATACAAGTATGAGGACCTCAAGAAAATCCTGATGGAACATTAACGTAGCTCACCAGAACGTTGACTATGTGAGGCACGTGTTCCACACGATGGCACAATTACTGGGCGAGTGTATGGACAAATTTGAAACACGCCTTAAGTCAAGAGTAAAGACCTGTGAATTTCAACTGTAAAACAATGAAGAAGCTATCAAATCTCAAGTAATTGTGGGGTGTGAGTCCATAGTATTGAAAAAAAAACTACTTCAAGACTGCACTCATTAGTGGAAATCCTTGTCCTAGGCAGCACATCATCGGCTCTAGACCTACAAATATCCACATTAAGCAAGACCCACATCTCTGTGCCACTGACCATCAAAGAAGAGCGAATAAACAAACTTGTATCTCAACAACACTCAGCACAAGATGCCCAGCAGGAGAAACTGTAGTATTTTCGATGCAGTTATAACCTCAGACGGCAGGTCATGCCCAGCCATTGACCAGATCTGTTCTGCCTGCGGTGGGAGGGGTTGGGGGGGGCACTTTCATGTGCCGGAACCCAAAATCTGCCAGAACAAGTTCTTCTGATCAAAAGGTCCCCACCTCGATACCACCGAGAGGAAAGAAATAGAGTACCGGATAGGCTACACTGCAAAGAAAGATGCCACCATGAGTCAAGAATTCCCCATCACCTGATGGCCACGGAAAGGGAGGAGGAGAATTCACCACCTACACCCAAACACAATGTCCACAAGCGAGTCAGACTCACAGCCCAGCACGGAAAGGAAGAGGAGAGGATACCTATATGGCCTGGCAATCCCACAGAGTCTGCACATAGCACCACACTGCTACTAACCATCCAAGGACAAGAATTTCAATTCCTGGTGGACTCATCACCACCATCAATGCCATGCCGGAATCCGAGCTCCTCAAACTCCCACAAAAGCCCAAATGAAAGAGAGCTTGGGTGGCAATCTACACATTCAGGGCCAAGGGAACCCTTCCCATGCCTAGTAGCCTTTAAAGCCCTCTGCCAGCACAAAGACAAACAGGACTACATACTCATCCAGGTCCTGGCAACTGAAGCTGCGAGTGGGTGTGTGCTGAGTTTTAAGTCGGCCGTGCAAATGGAATTTATACACATACTGTATCAAATCATGACACATAAATACATCTCGCCCGCTGCCAAGATCGCGAAAAGTTTTCCCCAGCTCTTCAAGGGAATTGAGAACCTAAAAGGGTGAAAGATCCGGCTGGACATCGATCAGACAGTAAACCCCATAGCCCAACACTTCTGGGGTATTCCTTTCAACATTCAACACCAGGTTGAAAAAGAACTGCTTGCCCTAGTTGAGGCGGTCATCATGGAACCAGCATCGGGACAACCCCATGGGTATCACCAGTGGTACCAGTGTCAAAAAAGTGCCCAGAAGGCCAGATTTGACTTTGTGTGGACATGCATGCACCAAATTAAGCCATTGTCAGAGAACAACACCAGTCACTGAGCATCACTGACATGATGCATCTACTAAATGGAGCCAAAGTATTCTCCGATCTATATCTAAACAAAGGGTACCAACAAATTGAACTCTTTGAGGAGTCAAGGTACATCACGACCTTCACAACCCACCCAGGATTATTCTGCTACAAATGCCTGAGATTCGGAATTTCTTCAGCAGCGGAAATATTATGAGAAGAGATAGGCAAAACAATCTGTCACATTCCCCACTGCAATAATTACAGTGACAATATTCTGATATTTAGACACTTGCAGGAAGCTCACGATTCTACCCAAACCTAAGTATGTGCAGCTCTCATTGACACCAATCAAACGCATAACAGAGGCAAGTGTGCCTTCAACAATAGAACGCTAACGTTTTTCAGTCACATCGGCTCGGAAAACGGAATCCAGCCTGACCTAGATCCAAGCACTTACAGAAGCCTCTCGCCCTGTGAACACTGCACAAGTAAGATCCTTTCTGGGTTTGGCGAGCTACTGTAACAGGTACCTTGCAGACGTTGCCACCATAAGCGCCCCTCTTGGCTCCCTTATGAAGCAGGACCGCCTGTTCGAATGGGGCCCTTCCCAACAAGAGTCATTTGACAGGATCCAAAGAGACATTGCCTCTGTGGTATGCATGTCTTATTTCAACCCGAACATGCACACTGAGGTTACAGTTGATGCAAGCCCAGTAAGTCTAGGGGCAATCATGGCTCACTACTCAGGGAGAGAACACGTGCAAATGAGAAAAGTGTTGTATGACAGCAAAAGCCTCACCGGGGTGGCAAAGAGATACTCACAAGCTGAAAAAGATGACCTAGCAGTTGTCTGGTCGTGTGAACACTGTTCCTCTGCGAGGAGCCTTTCACTATAATCATGGACCATCAAGCTCTCATCACAATTTACGGCAAACCAACTACCTGCATGCCACCCAGGATAGCATGATGGAGACTGTGACTGCGTCTACAAGAGTACAAATGCACCATCATCCAGAAAGCCAGGAAAAGACGTGAATCCTGTGGGTTTTCTATCATACCACAGCCACCACGGCCATAACACCCGTACTACACCGAATATTCTCAGTGTTTGGAGTTCCGAAAGTGGTCAAGTTGGACAATGGTCCCTCGTTCACCAGCAAGGACTGCCACGATTTTTCCACTTACATGGACTTCCATCACCGCAAATTTACGCCACTGTGGCCCCAAGTGAATGAGACGGTGGAGCGATTTATGGCAAACATCAAATGGGCCATTCGCATAGCTAACATCATCCATATGCCCGTTGAACAGGGGGACTTGCTGTAAGAGGCACTTCATTTCAAGCTATATGGGGTCAGGACTGGACCACAACACAGGCCTGGAGTTGTACAGATGTTGGCTGCGTGTGTTGAAGTCCCCTGTTTGCTTTGGGAGGATGATCTGGTATCAGCTATAACTTGGAACACTTAAATTTGGCAAACATTTAGAGCACCATTAACCCAATGTGAATTGCTCTTTAGTGATTGAACACTACCAGTTTATCTGGTAGGAGCTTTCTCTTATCTTTTTTAATTGATTAGTGATTAAGAACTAAACATTTTGTTTGAACATTTATTCACTGGATTCTTTTTGGAACTTTCAGACTCAAATATTTGGGAACTTTTGGGGAAAATCTTTATTGTGAATCCCATGGGGGGGCCCTCTAGGAATCATAAGATAAACTACCCTTGCCTACTCCTTACTGCCTTTTATAAACACTCTTGAGACGTAACCATTTTGTTAACCTTACAGATATAAGTTGAAATTTGCTCCTGAAGAAGGGCCGACTAAATCCCGAAACGCGTTGAGCTGGATCCTACTGTTTTTAAGAATACATCTTCTGGATGAAGACAATTAAGACTGGGCATTACTATATATTATCTATAATAGAGTATATATAATCACATTAGGAAAACACAGTAAACTTGACTTAGCGTTTTGGTGACTTTAGCCATTGATAGAATGCAGGGGATGGGAGTGTCCCCAAGTTGGGGTACTATTGTTTGTTATGAACATGCTTGAAGAGTCCATAGTCTCTAACACAATCTTTGATTTATCATTGAGAAGGGGAATCTCATTGATGTCTATAAGTATGTCCTCCAGGAACCATTTTGATTGTCCCTGGTCCACCTTCACCCAAAGGCATTAGACAATAGTGGTTGGCAATAGCACATGATTTTGGAAAGCTATTTCTTATCTCTTATGCATGTATCTGTTTTATTGAGAAAGCAGTCTTTTTTGTTCCGGATTTGTGTGCTTTTTTCTCGTTTGGGAAACAAAGATTTTGTTGCATCTGTGGCCAAAGTCTGGCATGCTCTCTATGCCACAAGCAGCTTGGATCTAACTACCCTGAATCACTCAATAATTCACTGTGATTTCATTGATAGCATTATGATACACTCGTTTACCTTGCTTCCTAAATTGTTGGCTTGCATGGCAATTTGCAATTACTTCTCTTCTCCATTTTCCAAGTGTTAGGCTTGTTGAACACTTCTTTTTTCCTGCTTGCTTAGATGTGGGTTCTCAGATTAAGAGTGGGGTCTGTTGTTTAATGGTTTGTACATCCAGTTTCAGCCTCCTGGATAATCGTCAGGACGCAGTGGATTGATTTTTTAAGGGAGAGCTCTGCCTTAGCAGAGGGGGAACAAGGAACCATTGACAGTGTTTTTGTGTTTGTGATGCAAGTTGGGACCTCCCCACCCCCTACCTCTTGGGGTGATAGGATTGCATTGGTGTCATCAACTGGCAGGAGGGTCCGTTTCAAAAGGTGTTAATTCTGATGGAAGACCCTCCAAACCATTTAATTTATATTGGAAAAAGTAGGATTGGGCATAATGGGAATGTTTGCCAGACATGCCAGTACTCATAAGATTATTTTGCGTTCTTTATCAGGTTTAAGGATAGTGGGATACATGCCTCTGAGGGATATTAAGCCTCTCCCATTTTCTGTTTAGTGTTTCTTCTTTTCTTTTCTTTTCTTTTCTCTTCAATCTCTCTTTAATAATCTCTTTCATTATCCAACTTCCTTCTTCTCATTAAACTCCCATCCACTAGAGCCTGAATTTTAGCAAGTTCTTCATCTGTTTGAGGTGGCCCAGCTGATTATCCGTCAGTAGTTTTGGGAATAGCATTGGTCTTGTAAAGAACTTTGAGATCTTCTTATGGAATGGGGCCCTCTTTGTAAAGAGCTTTTGAAGAAATGTGGCATCCTGCAAGACATCCTATTAACCTCTGTGCATGCATGGTATATGTGTGTCTTTACTTTGATGATGTGCACTAGTTTTAGTACCTCTTTTTATCCTCATTGTGCACGGTTATCTTAGACAACACAAATAGTAGATATTCGGTCAGGTAGCTGATAATTGGTAGGTTACAGGTGGATTTGTGCCCACAGAGTAATCGTGAAGAAATACATCAGATGAACGCCACTTCGGATGCTGGACCACACTCCCAGCTCAGAGCTCTGTGTTTGTCATCTCAACCTGCAGACTTCACACAGGGCAGGACAGGGACATGGAGTGAAGGAAGGCAGGATGAGTTCACAGACCACATGGCCAAATATGGCATGTGCTTCAATGACCATCAGTGAGCAAGGCTGTTTAGATTTGCTTTGCGATCCCCTGCAATTCAAGGGGATTCTCTTTAAAGACAAGAGGGTAGCTTCATATCACTCACAAAAATGTTTTTTTCAGTACTGTGTCCTTCAATGTCAAAGAGGTTTCTTCTGCGGCCCCAACTCCCGCTACAGACACATGTTCATGTAAACCATGATCTCATTGATACTGTGGCAGTATTACATCACTGCATCTCTTGACTAGGGGTCTCCCGCCACAGCTCTGTTCTATTATATAGAGTTTACTCACACAACTTGCTTAATTCTATACCAGGTAGCAGGCCTCTTATCTGGCACATAGTTGTGTGTAGGCTGAAAAGCCTCATTATTGTAAACCTGGAATGTCTTGAATCTGGTATCTGACTGGAGAGTGTCCACCATTACTAGCACTGAAATGACAGAGGAATATTTTCGAAGAAACTGGCTCTGATTCTGCCAAAAGGAAAGTACTCAATGAAATGGATAAGGAATTGCTGGGTCTCCCATCTTTGATCAGAGTACACTCTTTCTATCAGCAGTTGGTTAAGACAGTCTTCTTAACAAAGAATTGATGTAAGTCCATTCAGTGTGCCACTCCAATCACATCTGTTTATCTTTTATGACCCAAAGTTAAGCAATGCTCAACTGAACAGTATATATAACACTCAATCCCTGCAAATTCCACCAGGCCAATAACATGTTTAACTTCACCCTTGCTCCTTTTCCATCAGCTGACCAGCAGAAGAGCAGGAGTTCCATTCCAGTAAGGTATCTTCCTTTTTACAAACATTAACTCATGGAAGACATAATTCACATAAAATAACTTTCCAAAAATGCTGAATAGCAAAATAATTACACATATGATTTTAGGAAAATTATACATTTAAATCAATTCATTAAACTGTGGGGTTAGTCTAAGAGAAAGGGGGTGATGTCTCAGAAGGCCCCTGTCCTTGCTAAATCACCATGTTAAATGTGTTTTATTAGAGATAAACCTGTGAAATAAACCCAATGAAATATCCAATGGTGCAATTACTTTTCAAAGGAAGGGTAAATATATGATGGGGTGATATTTGGCCAGGGCATCTGGCAAAGTGTGGGTTTCTTCATCAAATGGAGGATCTGTTCCATCTTTATATATACATATATATATACATATACTAACATGCTCTCTGTGCCATTAGTAAAAAAAGTCAGAGAGGGCGGATCCAGCTTCCCATATCTCGCACCCACGCACTGGAACGCCCTACCTCCCACAATCAGAGGCGAGTCCTCCCTCAGCACCTTCCGCAAAACCTTGAAAACAATCTTATTCACATAAGATGCGTTGCACTAGTCGAATACATCTCATATATTCCTAATGCATAAACTGTACTGTAATGACATACTGTACCAACCAAAATGTCAGCTCTATGCTTTGTCGAACTCATACTGTACCTATGAATGACTATATGCCTGTAACTAAGATTTTTGCAAGTAACAGCGCCTCAATGCCTGTAGGTTACTTGCGCGCTATATAAATATAAATAAATAAATAAATAAATAAATAAATTTAGTGGATCTGGGAAAGGGCCTTGTGTGAGAGATGCACTGATGTGTAAGTGTGCTTCCTCTGTGATGACCTTCCAATGGCTGAGTGAGGAAGCCATTTTTGTAGTTGGTGGGTGTGTAGGATGTGATAGTGTTGGTCATGTCTTCTGCAGTGATTATTGTGGGCTGGTTTGGACAGGATGTCCGTTTTGTGTTTGGAGCTGTCAATTTATTGCCTCAACTTGCCTATCTTGTCTGTAAAGAAGTTGTTGATTAATTTGAATTTGTCTGTGGTTGTAGTATTGCAGAGTTTAGCATAGTGTTGATGAAGTAATTCTTGTCTTTGAAGATCACTCTGCTCTAGTTGGATGCTTCTATGATGGTAGTTGTGTTTTAGTTTGCTGCGACTGTTATGATGACAGTCCTGCATGCTGAGTCAAGGGTTCTCAGAAAGAGGAGTTCTTATTGGTGGCATTTCCTCCAGAACATATATTATATGTTGTTGGTAAGCCTGCATCCAGTGAGTTCCTATATGTATCTATGTGCACCAAGAAGTGGAACACTTGTGTTTCTTGATTTGATGTGTCAGTGGTGCATTGGTGTCGGTGCTCTCAGGGTGTGGTTGAGTGCACCGAGCTGGGTTTTGATGCTTTCAGAAGAGTCCATCGAGGGGACTAAGATGATGAGGGTTCCTTCTAGTGCATCCATTGGAAAGCTCTTGAAGTAGCAGTAAAGTGTCTTGGTTGTTTATTGGATTGGCCAATCTAGACAAAAGATGTGTGATGGATCAGGTAGGGCATGGATGCATGGTCTAAGCATTCCAAAGGTGGGGTTCTGGAGATGTTTGATGGCTGAAGTGATTGTGAATAGCAGTACGAGTGTGTTGACTTTGTTGTTAGTTGATCCTGTAGAAGCTACTATGCTTATTCATTTTGAAGGGTTTGTTTCTCAATGTTGTAGTGAGAAATTACATGGGAATTACTACGGGCCAAGTTATAGTCTGACTCCTAATAGTGGATTTGTTGATTGTTGAAGAGTTTATTGTAAAATGTATTTATTTATTGGAAATTCAGTATAAAGAATGATCACCAAATCTTTACACATAATTATAAGAAGTATACATAAGGAAGTGGAATACAATTTACAACATTAATTTGAGGTAATAACTACTGGCAGTGCAATGAAAGTAAGAATGTTTGAAGCAGAGCTCAAAAAGTAGCAAGAATGGGATCAGAATGAATTGGGAAAAGTGAAGTTTAGAAGGGAGCAAGGAAAAAGACCTAAAATAAGACAGAGCACAGGTGGGACAAGGACTTGCAAGAAGAAAGTGAGTCAAAAACAAAGTGATCAGGATGGAACATACAACAAAATAAAGCAATAAAAGATAGGGTAGAACCATGCAATGGGTGCATTTATTCACAATGCACATGCATAGTAGAGAAAAGGGATTTAAGCAGAAAATGGGTGTCAATGTAGAGTGGTCTGATGTGGAGAAATGTGGTAATGCATGAGAGGATTAAAGAGAAATTGAATTACAGAATTAAAACTTTATTGGGAATATGAGCAGGAAGACCAAGAAGAAGAGCAATCCGTAATCAAGCCTGGAGAAACTCAGTGCAAGTCTTGGTTGCCGGGAAAGCCACAGGCACTTTTTGCAGATGTTATAAAGTTGAAATTGACATGTGAAAACAAGAACAAAAACATGTGAATATGAGAAAAATGTAAGAGAAGGATCAAAGATGATGCCTACGGTGCTGACAGAGAAGGAAAACGAGTAAGAAAGAGAACATTGCTGGGGAGGGAAGGCACCGGGTGAAGGTGCAGGACAAGATAGAGTTTATTTTAGAATATATGTGTTTGGAAAGATTTCATTTATGTGCAATTTTCCCTCCATTTGTGGACTCACCAAACAGTTTGCTTTTGTTTGGCTTTCCTATACTGACTTTTTCCAGTGGAGTCCAGCCTTCAGCTGAACTCCCCTGGGCTTTTGCTCACTTGTTATGGGGAAAATGACACGTCCTTCTGACTGTCACTACTGGAAAACTATGTTTCCCTTAGTATTTGACTGTGTTGGCATTTCTTGGTAACTTTTTAACATTGCACAATGTACCTTCCAGTACTTTGCGCTGGGGTCCCTTTTTATTTTATGGCCCTAGACACCCTCTAAAAATGTATTGGTGATTGTACAAGTGTGCCTGGGATGAACTTCTGGCAGCACTTTTTATAATGTTTTTCTTCTTTTTACTGAGTCAAACTTAATTTACTGGGCCTCATTACGACCCAGGCGGTAAGTTACCGCCTGGGCCGTGACTTTACCACCATGGCGTAAACTACGTTTACGCCATGGTGGTATGCGGACTTACCGCCCCATTCCGAGGTCGGCGGGGCGGTAAGTCCCCAATCCCCATTTACCCTTCCCCATTCCCATTTTTGCCCCATAGGGCATAATGGGAGTGGGGAAGGCGTTAATTACGCCACCGTAAATTACGGTGGCGTAATTAACTCCATGGTCCCTTAGCGCCATGGATTTTAACACCTGCTAAAAGCAGGTGTTAAAACCTCCATGGCGCTAAGGGACCTCGTACTCAGGCGGTAAGGGTCGGCGCTGTTTACGCCGCCGTAAACCCCTTACCGCCTGAGTCGTAATGAGGCCCACTGAGTTTGATTCAAGACTGTGGCAAGGTCCAAAAATGTATGTTGTCCTGTCCCATGGCCATTTTGTCCCTTGCCTTCACCCAGGTCGTGTAACCCAGGTTTTCCTTATTTGAGTATATAGAAGCTAGCCCCCCACCCCTCAAACTGAATGTATTGGAGATAGACCCCAGCCCCTTCAAACCAAATGCAGATAACTTGTCGGGTTGATCAATGACTCTAATACTGCAAAAATCAGAAATGTAGTGCCTTTCAGACAAGTGCTTTGAAGGGCGATCTATTTTGTGTGGTCAGAATGCCTTGCACAGTAGAGAATATGTCAAGTAGTACATGTTTATCATTAATTATCCAACAAGCTAGATTCAAAAGGTATTGGGTATTAAGCTGTAAGTAAAAATAGGTTAGTAAGGCATTTAAAAAAAAACATTATTTAGCATACAGTTGCTATAAAAAGACAATGTCCTTCCCACGCACACTGCCAGGCCCACATCTGCCGGTAGGTATTTCCTTTTTTGTAACTCTTTAGCCTGGCTGTGAGAGTGACTTCGGTTACGCCGTAATTCACTTTTTTTTTCCTTTAATATGTTCTTAAGGAGCTTCCAGTTTTTTCAACATTTGTTCCAGGAAGCTACCCAATTTTCTGGATGTCTTTTGATTTGGATTATCATGGAGTGCTTCCCAACATAGCTTGGCGTCTAAGCCACACTTTGGTTCTAACACCCCAATCAATAATTGACTTCTTTCCACTAGTAATTCTTTACAAAACAAAGTTAGATTATGCAGGGTTTCTGGTTCTTCATGACATAGGTGACAAATATTCTCATTAATCATTTTACATTTAACCAGGACTTCGTTTGTGCGTACAATGTTCAATCTGAAGCATAGAATCAGGTCTCTATGACGTGGGTTACCACTCTTGTTCAAATACATTGGCAGAATTCCAGCACAGTTTGTTACTTTTTTGCCGGATTATGACTGGAGGATGATACACGGGCCGCTTCTGTCTGCGACCAATCCACTGAGAATAACAGAGTTTTTACTCTCTTTGGATTTTCGCATAGACTGCTTATATTAGACCCTATGTTCATAAGGATCTCCTGGCATTTGTTTCTCCATTCTTCTAAGGCCAGCATGATGTCTTCCCCATTTCTGTCTTCAGGATTTTGTATTATGGTGGACAATGGCATTTTGTAATTTGGTCGGCCATAATTGTTAAGGCAAGTCAGGCAACTCTAAAATGGACGTTTGGGCATACAAAATGGTCAATTTGTACAAAGTCATGATGATGTCAGTGGATCAATTTTTCATAGAAGTTCACGAAGAGTCCACTGGTGTAGAATGAGCTAGGTGAAACCTGTTTAAAATTGTTCTGAGTGGCAGCTAAGGCAACCAACCAGGGATTGGAAAAGGGGTTGTCTTCAAGTATCAAGGCCAATCAGGATGTTATATGTTAATTACTAGATTACCTCCCTTTTTAAGAATATATATAAGACACTAAAATCAGGAGGGAGTTGAGAGTTACAGATTTTTCTTCTGTGTGCTGTATCCTGGTCTGCTGAAAAGAATAAACAGATGTCTTTTGAAATCGGGCCTGGGTGTCCTGATGTGTTTCAGCATGTCTTTCCTGATCTAGAGGTGCCAAGGCCCATAAAGAGTGTGTTGGGACCTTCTCTTCATGGGCATGCATCTTCCCACGAAAAGCAATCTTTTTCCTGTCACGTGTGTGCCCAGGAAGCGGGCTGGGACTGTCTGGTCCCAATCCACACTACTGGTGCCAGGATGTCTGGAGTGCCTGAATGACTGAGACCACTGTGGTCTGTGATTGGCCCACACCTGAGATGCCTGCAAGAGAGCAGATCTTCTATTGGAAGTCCTTGATTTTGGCTCAAAGTTAATCTTGGATAAGAGAAGGGACTTTGCATCCATTCCAGATCGATCACCTTTGTTTTCACCAAACTACAGAAGAGTCAAGTCTCCTGCATAAAGAAACAGACGTGTGAAACCACCAGAGACACTTTGGAAGGTTTTGGCACCCTTCACCCTCTGCTGTCCTGTTGGACCCCTGCTTTCTTCTTTGATCAAAAAGACCTGCAAAGGTGCTTTGCACCTTTGGAGGAGTGGAAACAACTAATCTCAGCACCCCTTGGCAACCCACTGAACGAGTCCCTTTGGAAGAGTTCCTGGGCCATCCAGCCAACTGTCCAACTCTACCTCAGGGTAACCCGCAGCATGGCCACAGTGCCGAGTGCAAACCCGAGACTTGGGACATCGCTTGCTTGTGGTCCTGCGCATTCTCCCGCCAAATTCTGCAGGCCTAGGTCCTCTTGGTCCCGAATTAGTAGAGTGCGTAACGCTGCCTGCATCCACTATTCACCCATCACTATCTGTTAGTGATGGTCGCTACAGATCCCTTGCTGTTCTGCTCTGCTGTGCCCTGAAGCTTGCTGCACTGGAATTTTCTTCATCCTTCTTCGGAAGCTGAGAAAAGTCAACTGACCCGTCACAGACAAATGTTCTCCAGTGCAGCCGCTGAGTGGCGGAGTGCCGCGAAACTGTAGGACTCAAACCTACAAGTTACCTTGACTAAACTGGCAAAGTTTAGTCTGGACTGTGCCAAGGGTCGGTGAGTACTTGCATCACTTACCAGTGGCCCCCTGGCACAACCGATCCTTTTTAGGCACAAGTATCCCTTAAAGGCATTTGAACTTGGCTGGGTTAACCTGTGCTCCCTAGCTATTCTCGCTATTTGAACACTGCTTTGCCTCCAAGGGTAGGGCCTACTCGAATAGTGGAAACCAATTCTTCATCGCCTCAAGCCCCTGCCTGACTTGCTACAGCCCTCCCAAGAAGGCCCGCTTTTTGTTTCACCTAAGCGATTGTGCATTTTTAAGCAGAACTGTACTGTTGAGCACAAGGGTCCACTCTTCTTAGGATTGAACTCGAAGTTAGGGAATGACTCCAAAAAATTACCTAATGCCATTTTTGTGTTAACTTAACCCTCTCTTTTCAGGTTGTGGCTCTGTTTAATCACTGAATTGCATTAGGAAATTGTAATGCTAACCTGGTATCCATGGGGACGTCACTCAGCCTGTTCTGACCTCTTACGACCTTGAACCCTTCCCTGGAGTCTACTCCACTGGAAACTGGGCCTGAAACACAGGATTGGTAGAGTTTAACTCCCTATTGTCTCTGTGTGCTTGAACCCCTTCTTCCCCGGGGTTCAACCCTTCCCTTTGATCCACAGCTCACCTTGTTTACTTTGAAAGTGTGCTCTCCATCCTGCTTTCAGCGCAGGGGAGCGTTGATTGATGCAGGCTCGTTGCTGCCTAGTTACTTCACTGGCAAGAGTCCGACAGGTAAGTATAATGAGTCTTTTGAACAGTTCTCTAACTTTGTTCCTTTCCTTCCTTAGATGATGGCCGGCATCCAGGGATGGTGACGTGCTGCTGACATGAGTAGCGCTGAAGGTGAGTGAGAGCGCAATGCGCGATGCAACCCTTTCGTATTTGTATTGAACTGAGTTCTTTTTCTGTGTCTTTTAGGTGCCACAACATTTTCAGCGTGGATGCTGGTTATGAAGAAGAAATGCGGTGAGTAAGCACGCTATGCGGCGCCTCTAGATGTTTTCACTCTAACCTGGAGTGTCTTTTCCCTCTTGCAGATGGATGAGAAGTTCCGGAGACAGAGTGCCCCCAGAGCGGCTGGGATTCAGGTAAGCGTTTGAAGCTCGTACAGTCTTTAAAAAATAAGTGAAGATTTGCTGAATGCTTACTAATGCCTTTTTTTCTGTTCTTTTCCCTTTTCCTTAGGAAGCGGTGTGCCGGGATGGGAATGACACTGCCGAAGATGCCCGCAGAACAGTAGGAGCGATGAATGATGGGCAGAAGCACTGCAAGTTAAGGCTGTTCCTAACAGTGTTCTTGTTCTTGCAGGAGCTGAGCGCAGAAGAAAGATGCAGGCCTACTGGAGACCGAACCAAACAGGTGTCTGTCACGCTGCAGGTGCAGAAAACACAAAGCATGTTTCTCAGCCTGGGCGTGGCTTTAATAGTCTCTGAGTATCCCAGGTGTCTCTGGGCTGTACCACACCCAAAACACTAGACTGCACATGCAGTTCTGGCAACCAAAATATGTGGGGCCATCCATCTTGTCCCCATCAATGCACTACAAGTCCAATCTCCAATGTTATCCTATGGGAGTGAGTGAGTCTGGTGCCACAAGCACCAAGTCTGACTCCAGGAGGGATGGAGAGGCCTTTGAGGGCCATGTAGGTGATCGTGGCCTGGCTCCAGCCTGACATCTTGGAGGGCTGGGGACATGAGGGGCAGGAATCATGACAGAAATGTAATGTTTATATATATTGTATAGTTTAAGGATTTGTGTGATAACTGTTTTCTCATTGCCAAAGTTACTTGTGTCTATTTGATCCGGCCGACAATAAATGTATAGATATTTTTCATATACACTTCTCTAAGAGTAATTTGTGGCTCATTGCAGTCTGTGCTCATTGTGGGCTTCCGATCACTCTCACACCTCCTGGGATTTAGTCTTGACCGCCTGCCAAGCTATCTAGACTGGTTTGGCTTGTCCAGAAGGTTTGCCTGTTTCACTAAACCGAGGGTTGCCTCCTAAGCATCTGCCCACCAGGTCAGAGTCTTGAAAACCATCTTAACAACATGCATGAAATCCGCTGCGAGATTCCCAGACCATGGACACTCGGCCCATATGTGTTAAACCTCGCAATTCTTCTGGGGGTCATATAAGGACTATGTAATATTTTCATTTGTAACGGAGGAGACTTGCATCTCTGAAAATGCGCCTAACAAAAAGTAATGTATTTTCCCACTGTGCATCTTGCAATGTAATACCCAGTTCCTTGTCCCATTCCCTCCTACCCTTAGTACCTTGATGGCGTGCAAAATACAACATGTTCCCATAAAGACGCGAGACCGGCCTCCAGCCATCCTCCAGATCATACATCAGTGTGATTAGTGTGTTTGGTTTCAGTTCCTCAGGCCAATCAGGCCACTTCAGCTAAGCGATTTTCACAATTCTCAGGTATCTCAAGAATTGATCTTTGTGTAGTCCCTCTACAACCACCAAATCCTCAAAGTCCCTAAACAGCCCATCTCTGTACATTTCCCCCCACAAAGAGAGTCCTGCACTTTCCCATTGTTTAGTGCACGCAAGATCATCTAGGCCTGGACCCCGGTCACCAAGACATGTGGGACGAATAGGCATTCGAGATCTTAAGGGTCTTCTGAGCTCTCCTCCAGATTTGCCTACCTAGCCGCAGCATATGCGGTAGGTCCCCCAAACAATTCTCTCAAATCCAGAGTATCTCTTTAATCATGGCCGGTCTAGCAGCCTCTGCTAACAACTTATTATTATCGAATGTCACATCATTCATCAGCCAGTCCACCAGACATTTCAGCTGAGGAGCCAAAGAGTATAGCTCCAGCCACGGAAATTGTGCCCCCACCATCCTCCTATCACCAACAGTGTGTTTATTGCAATATTCTGTCTACCATTTTGCCAGATAAAGCTCAGAACAGTGGAATATAACGATAAGAAAAACAGCTGGGATTGAGAACTGTTAGATAACAAGGAAGTACAGAAGGCAAGGGAGAATGACCATCTTTACTAGTGCCATACTCCAGATTTGCCTACCTAGCCACAGCATATGCTGAAGCTCGCCAAAACAATTCGCTCAAATCTAGAGGGCCTCTTTATTCGTGACCGATCTAGCAGCCTCTGCTAACAACGTATTATTATGGAGAGTCACATTGTCCACGAGCCAATCCACCACAAATCTCAGCTGAGCAGCCAAAGAGTATAGCTCCAGCCACGGAAGTTGTGCCCCCATCATCCTCATATCACCAACACAGTGTGCGTATTGCAATATTTTGTGAATCATTTTGCCAGATGAATCTCAGAATAGTGGAATCTAATGATCGAACAAAAACAGCTGCAGTGTAGAACTGTTAGTTAACAAGGAAGTAAAGAAGGCGAGGGAGAACGATTGTCTTTACTAGTGCCATAGGGCCCATCAGGGAGAGTGGCAGCCTTGTACAGAATTCAATAGACCGATAAGTACCTTCTACAGCTCTAACCATGTTGCAATTGTGCATATCCTCAGCAGCATGTGATACATGCATCTCTAAATAGCAAAATGTGCGCAGTTCCCAATTGAATCACAGGTCAGGTAAATCTCTAGAGTCAAGATGTTGCATCCCACCCAAGAGAAATATGCATGACTTTTCCTTATTCAACGAGATGCCAGCGAGCCCAGCAAATCATTCAAGCACCTCAAAAATCGACAGCAAGTTATGTTGCAGCGCACAGAGATACAGCAGCACACCATCAGCATAGAGAGAAATCAGGTGTTTGGACCCACTAAGTCTATGCCATCTTTCCAAAAATCGCTTCTCAAACAGACCACCAGCAGCATCAGCGCTAAAATATATAACATCAGCGAGAGTGGGCATCCCTGTCTGGTGTTCATCTTAATGTCCCACAACATTGACACATGTCTTCCAGTATGTACCATGGCCTTAGGGCTAGAATACAGCAGTGTCACCCAACGAACGAAACCCTCACCAAATCCAAATCCTCGTAATATTGCACAAATCCCTTCCCAGTAGACAGAGTCGAATGCCTTAATGACGTCCAGCGACACTGCCAGTTTAGGAATTCGATCTCTCTATGATATGCTGCAATCTACCCAAGTTCAGGGAAGTGTTTGTGCCCGGGACAGAGCCGGTCTGGCCCTCATCTATCAGTGAACCTATTACGCCGTTAAGGCATCTGGTCAACAGTGCCATGAGGATCTTTACATCCTGGTTGAGCATGGCAAGAGGTCTATATGATTCGCATAGAGTTTGGGCTTTACCCCATTTAAGGACAGATATAATGGGGAGCTCTTGCACGTGAATTAGGATGGCCGCTCTACCTTAGAGCTCCAGTGACAGCTGTTATCTACTCCTGATTTACGCCCATTTGATGCCCACATACCAATTTGGGGTGCTTGACAACTTCGGTGCTGACCCGCACCGCCCGAGATCTGGCTAGGCTGCGTTTGCTATCTGATTTTCAGTGTGTCAAGGGGCCGAACGATAGCAGCTACAGTGCCATCTCTGCCAGGGGGATGGCCTTAGAGTTTGTCGCCCCCACTGGACTGGAGAAGTGCAAAGACAGTTGCGGCGTGTGGCTGCGACATTGGGGCACTCTTGGATCAATTACCCCCAGGAGGGTGCGACTTGTCACCGTAACACTCCTGCTGCAGCTTAACCCCTGTAGTGGGGGCTGCATAGTGTGTGCTTGCTAAAGAAGCTATGAGGCAGGGATGGGATGCCTCGAGTGATATTGCTGCCCTGTGAGAAGGCCCTTTGATCTTCTGTGCCCTCCTCGCACCTTGGACCGATTACACCTTATGTGCCATGAACGGCAATGCTGGGGGAGCTGTACACCCACGACACAGGATCTACTGTCTGTAAGGCTCTCGGCAGGAAAGGCACCATGACATGCTTGCAATCTCTGTGAGATGCCGTGGCCCTTGCTTGAACATCTATATACCCGCATGAGAGGTAAACTGACACCGCTTTGCTTCAATCCTTCTTACCCTGCAGAGGACTACCTCAAATGGCCCCACGTAGGTCTCATACGTGTGCAATCACTTTTGTCAGAAGATTATGCCTCTGGAGACGATGTGCGCGCTTACTGTATGAATGTACTCACTTCAAAATATATACCACGGTCCGTTGGATGCGTCTGGCTCCATGGAGTGGTCACACTCTATTGATGAAATAAATCTGGTGGCTCCCTGTGGTGCCAACCCTGCGTAATACCCTGTTGATTGCTGTGGACTCACCCTGCGTAGAGCCCTGTGAAACTGGACCCGGGGTACCCTGCTTGTACCGGAGGGGAGCAGGATATTCACTGGTAGCACCTGAGCTATATCCTCTATGGCCGCTTCTCATATTGGTTCACTGTGCATAATTAGACTGCCACTTCTCCTCTGTCTGTCTCTACTGTCGCAGATTATTGTTCCAAGTTGGGGAGCTCCTTCCCCAACAATGAATGTGTCGCACAAGAAAGTGCTTTGGATTTTCTATTAGGTTCTTTTTTTGATAAGGCCTCCAACCAGTCTCGCACACAACCTCAACAAGCACGCAGTGTCACAATAGAATAGGAACCAGACTGGTGTGTATTAACACCATATTTATTAATATATATTTATTAAAGTATTCAAATTAGAACCAACAGATTACATCAGCCACCAATGCTGTGGCAGCACAAAGACACAATATCCTTTTTTAGTAAACCTCCAACACAGAGATGACACCAGACTATGCAGTTACAATAGCTATCTTTTACATCACCCACCACAATACAAGCAATTTCTTAAGAAACCCTCTGCCAACCCTTCCTGCCCGGCGAACTATTGTCCAATCTCCATCACCCCTTTCCTGGGCAAACTCCTGGAAAAGCTGGCCATCTCCCAGCTTAATCTTCACTCTGAATCTGTTGGTTGTCTCGATAACCATCAGTCTGGCTTCAGAGCTGCCAGAAGCACAGAAACTGCTCTCCTGAACATCCGTGAAGACCTGCTCTCCAACCTCGATTCCAACACCCCCTGTGTCCTCATCTTACATGATCTCTATTCTGCCTTTGACATGGTCAACCATGCCATCCTGCTCAACCGTCTGAGTGATAACCTGGGTATCACTGATCAGGCCCTGGCTTGGCTGACCTCCTTCCTCTGTGATCGATCCTCTCAGGTCCAACTTGGGACCTTCCTCTCCTCTATCTCTATCTCCACCTGTGGTGTTCCCCAGGGGTCTAACCTCTCTCCCTGGCTGTTCAACCCATACCTGACACTTCTTGCCCACCGCATTGCCGCTCTCTGCCCCAACTTCCAGTGCTATGCGGATGCCACTCAGCTCATTTTCAGGCTCCCTTCAGCCACCTCCTCTCCTTTCTTCATTTCTGACTGTCTGTCTGCCATCCAGGAGTGGTGTGCCGCCAATGATCTCTGCCTTAATGCAAGGAAGAACCAGATTCTCCTTACTGGCACACCTGCTGCCTCCTTCCCTGTCACTCTCTGGCCGGCCTCTCTTGGCCCTCTTCCTGCTCCCACCTGTGAGGCTAAAAACCTCAGGGTCATCTTCGACTCCACACTTTCCTTCTCTCCTTACATCTCTGACATCTCTAAGAAATCACACTACCAGCTGCACCTCCTCAGAGGTATTCTTCCTTTCCACTCCTTCCCCCAGAATCTCACTGTTTCCAGAGCTCTGCTTCTCTCTAGGCTGGACTATTGCAACAGCCTCTTTCTAAAACCATCTGCATTGTCCAAAAGGCCTTCTGGGTCCTGGGACCTCAATACCTTCTACTCTCCCTTCCTAAATATCTTCCTTCCCGAGCTCTTCGCTCATCTGCCTCCAACTCACTCAGGGTTGGTCGCTTCTCCAAGAAGCGAGTTGGTGGCAGATCTCTTTCTTCTGCTGGGACCTCCCTCTGGAACAGCCTCCCTGCCTCTCTGAAACCTGAGGAGAACCATCTCCGGTTCTGGAAGCACCTCAAGACCTTCCTCTTTGCTTCTGCTTTCTCTTCTCTTCTCCCCTGCTGATCACCTGGCTGAATCTGAAACTGCACTGGTTACCTGGCTACCCTCTGATCTCAGGCCCAGGTTGCCCCCCCCGCCAGTTGCACACCTGCACTCCCCCCCTGGCAGCCCTAGCACTTGGGGACTGTTTCTGTATCCCTACAGCCCTACTAGCACTTGATACTTGATGTCTGCACTTACCCATGCACTTGCCACCAGCTGGCTGCACTTTTATGTATTGTCTTTATTTATTTTACTGTTATTTTATGTACTGCACTGCCCCCTGCCCTTTCATTTGTCATTTGTCATTTATTTATTTGTAAAGCGCAGCCAGGCCCGTGGGCATAAGGGCGCGTAAGTTAGATCTGGTTACAGTTACAATAAAAGCAGTCAACAGTGGTTACGTTACAATTACAGAAGGTACAATCATAGTGTTGCAAATGCATACAAATATACATAGATTACATGGTGTGCAGGCATCAGTTTAGCGTGCTAGGATCCGGGGGATAGGCTGTCGAGGAGTCCAAATTGTGAAGCCAACACCTTGTGTTATGTTTGAACAGGTTGAATGAGGATTCTGCACGCAAAGGCGCGGGGATAGTGTTCCATAATTTGGAAGCTTGAACAGGGAAGCTAGCTCCACCTGAGTTTTGAAGTTTGAATCGCGGTATGGTCATGGTATTAGTTTGTGCTGCCCTGAGTGGTCTTGAGGAGGTGTGGGGTGTAAGTTGGTTTGTGAGGTATGCTGGGGCGAGGTTGGCCCTGACTTTGTGTATGAGGGACAATGATTTAAGAGCTATCCTGTGCTCGACAGGGAGCCAGCGTAGTTTACGTCTGGTCTCGGATATGTGTGCTTTTTTGGGGATGTTGAGGGCAGCCCTAATGGCATTGTTTTGGACTACTTGCAATTTGTTGATGTTTTTGTGACTAGTGCCCAGGTAGAGGGCGTTGCAGTAGTCTAATTTGGAAAGGACTAGTGCTCTAGCAAGAGTAATGCAATTGGGTGTGGAGATGAACGGTCTACATGCCGTGATCAGCTTGCAGGTGTATGCGGCTGAGGAAGCTACTGCATTGGTTTGTTTGTAGAAGGATAAGGTGGCATCAATGTAGATACCAAGAGTTTTAGTGTTATTTGACACAGGGAAGAGGTTACCATCTATGGTAAAGGCTTTGAATGAGGGGTTGAGATTTTTAAGTTTGGCATGAGTACCCAGGATGATTAACTCCGTTTTTTCTTCATTGAGACACAGTCCATGGTGTGCCATCCATGCTTGTATTACCGAGTAGATTTCATTGAGGGTGGTACTGTCAGTTACGTAGTCACCCGAGATAGGAATGAGTATCTGGGTGTCATCCGCGTAATTAGTATACGTGACACCCAGAACGTCAAGGATATCAAAGAGTGGTTTAGTGAATATATTGTAAAGTGTCGGGGACACGCAAGAGCCTTGCGGGACCCCACAAGGTACTGGTGAGGGTTCAGCAGAATCTGTAGCAGAAAAGACCCTCATGGTTCTGTTCGCCAGGAAGGAGCTAATCCAAGCCGTGGCTGCGTCAGAAAAGTGTGCTGCAGATTTCAAGTGATGACAAAGTGTTTGGTGGTTGACCAAGTCGAAAGCTGCTGACAGGTCAAGCAATAGAAGGAGTGCGAGTTTGCCATTGTCTTTCAGGGTATGGATCTGAGTAGTAAGGTCTATTAGTGCAGTTTCCGTACCGTGTCTTGGTCGGAAGCCTGATTGCCTAAGTCCTAGGAGGTTGTTTGATTCTAAGTAAGCCTGTATTTGTAAGTAGGCTGCTCTGTCTAATATTTTTAATAAGAACGGTACAGTCGTTATAGGCCTATAGTTAGACGGGTTGGCAGGGTCAAGAGTAGGTTTTTTAAGAAGAGGAATGACCCAGGCGTCTTTAAGGTTATCAGGTACTATTCCAGATTTAAATGAGGCATTAATGAGGTTGGTGATGAAAGGTGCTAGGTCATGCGCGGCCGCTTTGATGATCGGGGCAGGGCAAGCATCACCTTGGCAGTTCGAAGGTTTGAGTTTCCTGATGATGTTTTCCACTTCCCAGATAGCGAGGGGTGAAAAGTTGAAAGGTTTACACGTTGATTTGAAGGTGGATGGTCTGTTAGGTGGTTGTGTATAGTCAGGGTCAGCTAGTAATAAGGATTTTTTTGCGTTAATTTTGGTTTGTAGACGAGCTATTTTGTCTAATAAGGCCTTCTGAATATTGCTACACCATAGTGTGTCAGTGATACATTTGTCAGTGGGGGCAATAGGGAATTCTAGTTCTTTCAGAATCTTGAAAAGTTCTTTAGTGTTCGATTCGGCTTGTGTGATCCTTTTGTTGTAGGTATCTTTTTTAGCATGCAATATGGCCTCTTTGTAACGGGAAGAGGCTAGGGTAAGCTCTGTCTTATTGGATGTTGTAGGTTGTTTTTTCCAGTGAGCCTCAGCGATTCTTTTAGTTTTGCGTAATTCTCTTAACTGCGTCGTGAACCAGGTGTTAAGGTGACGCTGTGGTTTAGGTTTCCGTAATTTTAAAGGGGCAATGGTGTTCAGTGCTTTGAGTATAGCCTGGTTGTAGATATCCACTAGGACAGTGGGGTCAACATCTGAATCAGTATTATTCAGAATAGGGAGTAAAAGGGGTAGGAGATTGTCAGGGGTAATGTCTTTCTTATTTCTCGTGCAGGTGGCGGGGGCGATGATGGGCAATGCGGGGGGTAAATTGGCTTTGATAGCAAAGGTGAGTTTGTGATGATCCGACCAGATGCAAGGGTCGTTGGATAGGAGGTTGATAGGACAGTTGAGGTGGGAGAGCCAGTCTAGTGTTCTGCCTTTGATCTGAGTGGGTTCGTGGATAATGTGTGTGTGACCAAGTTCGGATAAGGTGTTGGCTAGGTCATGGGCGTTAGTGTCCTTAGGATCGTTGAACCCGAGGTTAAAGTCCCCAAGTAAGATGATTTGAGAGTTAGGTTTGGTGTTTATGGATATGAGAGATGCAATGTCCTCTATAAAAGAGGAAATGGGTCCTGGTGGGCGGTAAATAAGGTGCAATGATGCCGTGTGGTTGGTTGAGAGAGGGAGCTTAATTGATAGTGATTCTGCTGAGAGGATTTGGGCGTCTTGGATGATTTTGATGTCGAAGGTATTTCTGAATATGAGGGCGAGTCCGCCTCCCTTCGTTTGGGTGGTATTTCTGTCAGATCTAATGATAGCATAACCATCAGGTATGGCGAGGGCCAAGGATGGGCCGGATGCAGCATTGAGCCATGTTTCTGTGACTGCAAGGAGATCAAGGTTTTCGTTAGTTATAAAGTCAGCTATATCAAGAGCATGGGCAGGAAGAGACCTAGCATTCACTAAGGCTGCTTTGATTAGTTTGTCTTTTTTGGGAGATTTATCAAGACTTGTTCCCCTTGACCTTTTCCTCTTCCCCCTCCCCTGCACTTGCGCAATCTCAAAGTCGCCTGGCCGAGTAGGATTGTTGTCTCTATCTTCCCTCTGTTACCCGTCCCTTGCCTCATTTCGCCTTGAAAGACTTGTGTATAGGCACGCTATAAATGCCATATCATATCATATCAAAGAATAGTTCAAAGCAAACCCGAAAAATGAACAAAGTTATGCTTTTCTCCCAGCACGTCTCACCCCCCAAGACAACCACCAGGCTTGATTCATTTAAATGGAAGGCAGTGGCAGGGAGTAGGAATGCAAGGTAAAAATCGTTTTTTGTGTAGTGCTCACAGAAACAATATGGGTAAATTTGTTTTTGCAAAGCACAATAGTAAAATGGGTTTTTACATTATTTATCACAACTGCTATGGGAAAGAATAGAAAGTAAAGGAATGTGTTTTTCTTACACTTTAAAGGACACACTATGGTTCAGGATTATGGTCAGAACAGAATGGGAAAAACCGGTCTTTAAATTACCATGCACAGTTTCAATGGGAAAGCATAGAAAGTAATGGGGAATTTGTTTTTGTTACACCAGAACGACACACAGGGCTTTGGTGTATATTGTCCAGTACACAATTGGAAAATCGGTTTTGGGTTGGGATGACGATGCAATGTGAGAAAGAAAATGCAAAATGGAAATTTGTTTTTTTAGAGCTCAATGACACACGGGGCCAATTTCATTTGTACCCCCTGTGCACGCACATGGAAGCAGGGCTTGTGGTTTAATTCTTATGGCAAATCTTTATGACTATACCAGCTCACAACACAATGGGAAAAGATGGGTGGTTTTGAATTCCAACAATACTGATGTCCTGAATTTCAATGGGGTAATTAATTGATTTACTTTGAGAAATATATTAAGGATCTACACAGGCAATGGGGGATTCTTCAAGGGGACAATAACTAAAATACACAGGAAAGCAGGGGATTCTTCAATGGGGAAATAACTAAAACAATGGTGACAGAATACAGGGCATGCACAACCTATGGCTTTTGGAGTTTACTTCTACTTACAGGAGAGGTCTGGAATGAACATCAGGGAGCGTCAGGGCACTGCTGACACAGAAAAAGGGGGTCAGTCAAAGTCTCCTCTGAAGCCTCCAAGGGGTTCCAAGTCATCTTTGAAATCTCCTGTCTCCTGTCTTCACACCAAGATTAGGCCTCCCTCTGCTGGAATGTTTCTCCAGATTTCGACAGCAGATCACCTCATGGGATTAGTGGGAAAGGTCCAGCTTTGAGGCGGGCTGACTTAGTTATAGTGCAAATGACATCGCAAACTTGTCATAATTCCTGCAGAAGGGTTTGGTTGAGTGTCACTACTCCACTCCCACCTGTGTGCTGATAGGACCAGGGAATGTGAGAGTTCTTTGGACTGGCTAGGGGAGGAGAGAACTTCATCATCTCACTTTGACAGGTGGGCTCGGTCATGTTTTTGCACTTAAAATCTCACTACCTTGCAAGTATCCTTAACTTCCAAAACTTTACATGTATGAATACATTTTTGACAACTCTATTTCATTGCGAGTAAAATGACACTAATCAGAAGTCTGTATGCCATTCATGTGCAGAGGTACAGTTTTTCTTTGTTTACTCCCGAGCCATATCAGTGAAAAATATGCCATTTTACAGGCATCATATGAATTATGATTGGAATGTTTTATGAACTTTTCCCATTTCTGATAATCACATTTTCATTTATAACTTCAGTTATTTTTCTCCCACCAAAATCGTTTTTGGATGATCAGAAGGGATTTACTCTCATCTTTCCAAAAATTCTAAAATGACTGTGGTGCAATGAATATTGTCAATTTGACATGATAAAATACATTTCTCCCAATAATTATAATAATAATAATAATAGTCAATTGTAGTCAATGTGCAATCTCACTCCTCATCTTGCTAGGCCGCCACCCTCCTGGAGCACATGACATCAGCAGAGAGGACTGTGATTAGATTAGCCTACCCATTCAAGAGCTAATGACCACTAATGCACTTTTCTATTGAGGCTTTTGACCTGGAGTTCACCTATGCTGGAGGACAGACCCACTATTATCTGGTCCACCCCGTGTCTCCCATCTCACAAGTATTTTAAAGTTGTATTGTTAAGGACATAGTCCTGATTGATGATGACACCCGAGGCCTGCCTTCAGGACAGCAAAGGAGAGGACCTGGAGCTTGGTTTCACCTCTGAAGAAATGGCTAGCAGCATTCCTAAATGCATATAAAATTACATCTTTTAAAATACACAGTTTCAAACTATGCATGTTATTTTAAAATTGTCAATTTTGTGAGCTTGTGCACGGCAGAAACCCTATTCATTTTTTGAAAGTATGATGAGCATTTTGCTGTACATATTATTAGTTTAAAGGGAAAAATGAAATTACATGCATTTGTTTATTTCGTAGTAAAAAGGCTTTGTTTCGCTGTGACGGCTTGAAGCACAAACTTGGCATTTTCATTTAACATTCTGTGCACTACGATTCTTGGAAATATCAGTGCAGATGTCCATGTCTTTTTTTGTTCCTTCATGAACAGCAGTTCAACTTTTTAGTTTGGTTAACATATTAGGTCCATGTGTGATTTGTTTCCTTCATGAAAGGCAGTTTGCATGTTTTAGTATGTTCAGATTTGCAGGCCCACTTTGTCTCCTTTTGCTTTGGTTACATAGGCCTCATGCCCCACATTATTTCAGCACAGGCCTTTTACTTAGGGGTATGTCCCCGAATGACTCTAGCCTTTTATTTATGGCATCCATGGCTATTTCATCCCACACTACTGTGTGTGAACCCCAGCACCACCCATCCCTGCTTCTTTGAAGTATTGTCTCTTTGCTCCCTCTGTAGTGGAGGTAGTGCTTTCCCACTGGGGATCAGCTGCTCTGTACCTGTGTACTCAGGGCCTCATGTTGACAAAGGGGGCTGCGAAGAAGCAGAGCTCCTGGAACTTATATGCCAAGTCTACCCCTAAAGTGCCTGCAGTAGCCTGTGGCACTCCATCGTCAGGGGAAACTATGGGGTTAGGCAAATCCACAGAAACACAGTGCATGATGGCATGTCGCGCCTGGTAACACTTGTTTACAGGCGTGTGATAAATGCCACATCATATCATATCATATCATGCAGGAGGGTTTCTCTGCTATGAATACTAAAATAGATGTCATGAACGGCATGATTAGTACCAGCAATGCTTTGAGAAACCCAACCTACGAATGGCCGAGGCTGAAACCAGAGTGGGCGCAGTAGAAGATGATGTCTCCCTATTGAAGGACAATGTCACCTCATTAACTAAGCAAATTCAAACGGTTACTAACAAAAATGTTGAACTTGAATCCAGATCATGCCACAACAATATCCAGATCATAGCAGTACCCGGGAACACCCTTCATGGCTCCATGGAGGATTTTGTGGAACACACCATCCTCGCCCTACTCAACAATCCTAAACTGTCACCACAGTTCGCTGTGGAGCGTGCCCACCGATCACTGTCGCCGAAACCTAAGCCTGGAGCACCAACTCACCGGACAATTGCTGGTTATTAAACTACTGGGATAAAGATGCCATCCTACCTGCTGCCCGTGAAAAGGGAGAGCTTCTTTTAGGCTACGGTAAACTGCATATCTACATGTATTTTCTCTAGCGGTCCAGCAGGAAAGGAAATTCTTCTTGGCAGGGGAAAGGAGGCTTCGCGAGCAGGATATGAAATATGCAATGCTATATCCAACCGGCAAGACTTACTTTTTTACACTTGGAGGCCATCAAAATTCTGGATGAATGCTCTGCTAGGTCATGATGCTCCTCATTTGTCCTTGAAATTCAATTCTGACATGTTTATACTCCCATTCTAGCATTCTCTATGATTGCACTTTGTCCTTCTGTAATATACCACCAGAGGGTGGATGTGGTAGCATCATATATATTTGTGGTGGTATCTTTGTGCCTTACTATTTGTTCTTTTATTGCATCTCAGGAGAAATACTAATGTCTAATACTATACATTTCATTGGTGGCTGTGTAGCCGAGTTATTATTTGTGGGTGACTATTTTTGGGGATGCATCTTCCTGATTGGGGGAAGGATGAGGGTGAGGGGAGGTGGGGTTCTGTTAGGTGTTCGAAATGCACTTGGTCATACTATGGAAGCTCTATTGATTAGCAGGCAGTGGACAAGGGCATACTCGAAATGTGCTTCTTTAAATGTGTTTTCTAGACGGTTGAGAATGTATGTTTTGCAGGGTAGGGATAGGTGAGTTCACATGTTTAAGCTGGAATGTTCAGGGGCTTGGGGGCCCTGTCAAGATGTGGAAGCTCATGCACCATGTTGAGCGCTACAAGGCCAAGCTCTTGTTTTTACAAGAGACGCATGCCATAGCCACGGATGTGAAGGGTTTGCCCAAAACATTCCAGCACAAGAAAGTTTACACAGACCTTTTGGGGCATTATGTCATGGTCTATGGGGTGTTGGCCGGGAAAGAGATTGTCCTGTTCAATGTGTATGGTCCTAATGTGGACGACCCTGCGTTTTATACTGAAATCATGGACATGTTGTTTCTCTACCCCTGATACATATAGTGTGGGGTGGAGATTTCAGTACCATTCTGCACGTGGATTTGGACAAGTCTGGTTGAAGCTACAGACGAAGCACGAAAGCCGCTGAAATAGTGCAAGACGGCATGGTTGAATTGTGCATGGTGGATGCGTAGAGGGCTCTTAACCCAGGCAACCGTGCATACTCGTTTTACTCCTCCTCCGTACACAATTCTTTTTCCCGTATAGACTTTTGGCTTGTCTCTTATTTCATTCTCAGTGGTGTCACCAGAGTGGACATAATGCCCAGAACATACTCTGACCATTCTCCGGTTCTGCTTACTCTGCAGCTTGATGGGCTCCCTACGCCCCACACCAACTGGTCTTTTAAATCTCAGGCACTGTTGGATGTCGCTTTTAAAACTAATCTTAGCGACCATGTAAAACTATAGGTCAAGACAAATGAAGGGTCAGTGGCACCTGTCAGTACATTTTGGGATGATTTGAAGGCTTATATCTGTGTTTGGGGTTCTCAAAACTACTAGACAAGCTATCAATACAAGTGAAGACAACCTCTGCTGCTTGGAACAACAGCAGTGATCCCGGCCTCACATCGCCACGCTTTTTACAGGTCAAAGAAGTCTTGGATACATTTAGAACCGATGCAGCAAGAGAACTGAGGTACCTTGAAGCTCCGATTGTGGCAAAGCGATACGGGCAGGGTGGGCGATCGAGTAGGCTACTGGCTCGTTTGGTCCATCAGGCGAGCAGCAGTTGCTCCATCTCGCTTATTAAAGATGAAGCAGGCAATGTGTTACACACACTGGGAGCAGACAACTGAGTGACTGAAGCTTTCTACTCTGAATTATACTCAAATAAAGATGCCTGCTCACATACTGGCATTGACACATTTCTGGACGATCTCCCACTCACACAGTTATCATCTGAGGCTAGAGCTCTGCTAGACCTTTCCATCTCTCCAGAAGACATTGCTTGAGCAATCAATTTCTTTTCCTACTGGGAAAGCTCTGGGCCCTGATGGCCTTACTGCCGAATGTTTTAAATATTTTAAATCTTCCCTGGATCCTTATCTTCATAAGGTGTGGGCCGAGGCCCTAGAATTGCATGTGCTTGCGGCCACCATGAGAGGAGCCGTCAAACACTGCATTGCTAAAGCCCAATAAACCTGCTGACAATTGCGGATCGTACCACCCCTTCTCACTGCTAAACTCTGATGTTAAGATCTTTACTAAAATATTGACCACTCGGTTGACCCCATACATGCGCCCACATAATTCACCCATACCAATCTGGTTTTGAACCCGGGCATTCCACAGCTCTTAATTTACGCAGTGTTTTCAACATTCTTGCTGAGATAAATCTGACTGTCCAGGTGGTAGCAGCTACACTTGACATTGTTAGGCAGAATTATATGCAGTACCCTTTGGGAACACTACACACAATTAGGACTACAAGTGGCAACACAAATTCACCTTTGGTACACGCCTGTACTACACTGTAAAGTGGTAGCAATGGCTGAGCAGCCAGACTTATCTCAAGAGCAAGTGAGCAGTATCAAATAGTTACACAAAGGACAGCAGTTACTATGATTCAAACAAACATTGACTCAAGGTTTCCAAGTAAAAGAATATACATTTATTTACTCATCAGTTGTATAACGTTTCACTAAAGTAAAGCAGTTAATAAATCACATTGTTAATACATCACACCACTTCCAATAGTATTCAGACAAGTTAAGCTCACAAAATGAAGTGGAAGCAAAATGGCACTCTGTTAACTTAAAAAAAGGATGGAAAGACAAAGTTAGGCAGAAATTGAGCAGTACCAACAGGTAAGTAAGCAGGGAAATCTAGAAAGAGGAACTCCAGTGATAGGATCAAATCAAATAGGCTTAAGGCCAAAGTCAATAGGACAAAAGTCTTTTGCTCAAGATCACACGGTTCAGGGGAGTTTGCGGTTAAGTCTTTGCCAAGAGTTCCGGACGAAGTTGGTCGGCAGAAAAGTTAGTTTAAAGAGAAGAGAAGGACAAGCCCTCGGATTGGTGAAAAGTGTCACACCCTTTCACTGCGGCCGAACGAAACAAACAACCGGATGTTGAACAGTCCCTTAAATGGAGAAGAAGCTGTAGCTGAGGCGGACGTTCCTGGTAGTTCCTGCAGGCTCACATTTCCTGAAGTGACTGTCGGACTGTCACGAAGTAGGAAGACTGGAGGGTCCTGCACTACCCAGGGAAGAAACCAGCAGCAGAGCAAAGCAATGAATAAAAGGTGCGCTCCTTAAAACCCAAGCCGGGTCCGACCTTCCTGGCTATCCGGCCCACTGTAGCTCTGTACAGTGAATTCGACCAGAGGAGAGAGTCCTGGCTTGCAGTTTGGGTGAACTGGTTGATCCCACCAGCTCAGGGGAAGAAGATTCCTGGCAGATCTTCTCTGTCGTTGGAGACTGAAGATTCGGACCTGCAGCAGGGCTTCACCGGGCAGTTCAGTCGTTGTAGGGGTCCTCTTCTGTCAGCTCCTCGTTGGTTCTTTCGTTCCAGTGGCGACTCTGCCTTTCCAATCCCAGAGACCTGCTTTTTATGCAGTTTTCCCCCATTCACAGCCTGGCTGTCAATCACACAGCAGGGTAGCTGTCCTGGCCGGACAGTCACCTAGCCAATCAAACCGGAGTGCGACTTGGGTTACCAAGGGAACCCATGGCAGGGGTCCTAAAACCCCTCCCTCATATCCTGCCTACCCAGACTTTCAGGCGCCTAAAGGAGGGCTTCTGTGCAGAAGCCTGCGAAAAGACGGTGAACAAAGGAACCAAACCTGGTTTGGCACGTAGAGATGAACACGAGAAAGACTTTTCCAAAAAGAAATGGTGACTAAACCCAGCCGGAATAATATTAAAAATAATATGGTCAAGCGGGTTTAAGTTCGAGGCTACCAAGATAGCCTAAAACAATACCATGGTTATTTAAGATAACCGCGGTAGGAAAAATAGGGTAGTTACCACTGCCACCAGCCAAGTCTTAATGGAAAGGGAGCAAAACAATGCTCCAAGAGAAACAGGCAAAAAGGGGTAGTATTAACCCTTTCCAATACTCCATCTAAGATGGTGTGTACTGGGTCTGTGGTTTAAAGAGACTAAGTAAAGTTAATGGCAACTTTACATGTTTCTGGGAGACAGTAGTCAGTCCCAAAAAAATGGAGTCAATGGAAAGTCTGAAAGACAACCCTGTGTCACTGCACTGTATGTGCTGTGTAACACACATTTAAAAAGATGATACCTCTGGAGTAGGTGAGGCTCCATAGCCCAAGATCACACAAAAAGGTAGAACGCACACAGCAAAACACTTGTAAAAGTGGGGAAAAAAGGCTCACACTCTTACCAGGTGAAAAAAATAAATCCTAGAAATCCAGCAAAGCTGCTGAGGGACTCAGTAGGTAAGGGAAATTAGCCATTCTGGTGAATTCTCCCTAACAGACATACAAAAGCCTTTGATTCGGTCTTGTGGCAGTTTATATATTCTGTCTTAGGCAAATGTAATTTTGGCCCCAGTTTTGTGTCGTGGGTGTGACTACTTTCCATCTTGCCGGATTATCCGTATCCCCTTTTCCCATAGCCAGGGGCACATGCCAAGGCTGTCCCCTAAAATCCCTGCTATTTGCCATTATTATAGAACCTTTGGCAGACCTCATTAGGCACCAATGCAAACATAGAGGCATTTGATTAACTGGCATCCCAGAGATCATATCCCATATCCCTTGATGCTGATGATGCTTTACTCTACGTGAGGACCCTCATGTCCATCTGACCCGATTATGCTTGACGTTCTCGCTTTTGGTGGTCTATCCAGTCTCTATGTGAATTGTACTAAATCAGAAATTTTCCTCCTGTCAAATACAGCATCAGAACCACCAGATTTGCTTGACTTCTCATGGTCCCTGTCAGGGATGGTATATTTAGGGATTGTAGTAACCAGACATCACACAACCTTGTTTGCTCGAAATTATGCTGCATACATGTTGCCCCTCATGTTAAGGATTAAGGCCTGGGAGCGATTGCCATAGACCATTGAAGATAAAATAGCCCTGCTTAAGATGGTAGTCCTCCCAAAATGCCTTTATTTTTTCCAAAATGTATCACTATGGCCTGAAACGAAGTTATTTAAGGACCACGAAGCTGGCATTAACAATTATGTATGGCACTTTGGAGCAGTTCGCCTTAAATGGGGAACACTGACCATACCCTGTGCTCAGGGGGGTTAACCACTCCAGATTTCAAAGTGTACTGGCTGGGGGCACAAGCGCAGTCCGCTGCCTTTTGGTTTGCACAAAATGCAGCCAGCCCACACGTTAAACTCAAATGATATTCTGCAGGCAAGCATGATATTAGATTTCTGGTGCTCCCCCATGTGTTTACAGATTCTTGCCCATTTTACCCAGCGAGTGCGATCGCCCTGGCATGGTGCATGATATGGAAACTCTTAGGGGTGTCCCATCCCTACCATGGCGGGTTCCCCTTGTGGAAATGTATCCTGTCCTTTCCCAAAGTAGATACTGCTACTGTGCGGCAGTGTGTGCAAGGTAGATTTCACTTGTTGGGGCACATGTATATAGACAGGAATGTTATTGATTCTGAGCATAGGCTTGTACTCGCATAACATAAATCTTTGCAATGGCTTCACTACATGGGTTTGCGCAGAGGGTTCAAGGGGCTGTCGGCGGACTTCCTGGTTGACCCTGCAAATGATACTATACTTGAGTTTATTATGGATGCACATGATACCCCGGGCAATGTCTACACTCTATATAGGATGGTTCAAAACCAAGATCTGGTGCCACTAACCAAGATCCGGTCCAATGGGCATGGGACATGAACTTAGATATCATGTACGAGAACTGGGGCGATATGTGTGCGCAAACTCGGGATGTCTCCTGAATCAGCTTAATACAGCTTAAGGTGCTACACAGATATCACTACACCCCAGGCCAATTGAAGCTCTGTTCTCAAATAAATACGGGCTGCTGCCCTAGGTGTGGGGAAAACAATGATGGTTACTTCGACATGGTGTTGAGTTGTTCAAAGCTTGATGGCTTCTGGAAAGATGTATGTACTACTCTTTCAGATGTGACTGGTAGTAGACAAAAGGCTAATGCCATGCAATGCTTGTTTCATATATTTCATGATCTAGAGCACCAAATGCATAAACATTCCAGTCTGTGCCTGCTAATGGTTGTGCGTTGCATTCTGCTGCATTAGCTAAAATCCACCACACTCTCAACTAAGCAATGGCTGTGAGATGTTATTTGGGCCAGTGATAGTGAGGAACATTGGGCCTCCATGCTGACGGTCAGGAACCGCCCGACAGACATATGGCACCCCTTCAAATCCTACTTATTAAGTATACAGGAGAACCCCTCTCTGATGGATTACTTTTCTCGATTCCACCTGTTTTAACCATTGTCTCTCATGCATACTGATGTCTCCCCAAGTTTAATGTCTGTCATCAATTGCCATGTGTATGTTTTGGGGTTTACTGGACCCTCTTTTTTGTTATAGGGGGGCCTGTGTCATAAGGGTAAATTGACAGTACATATATATATGAAGGACTCAGGCTACCCCTCCCTTCTGACACTGATAGATGATATTCACCACACTTTTAACAGATATTCATATTTGATCTGTACATATAATAGAACACCACAATTGCATTTCACAACATAGTTTTATTTTTGTTTTGGATCATTTTGTTGTTACCATGTATAGGCATGTGGTCCCAGGATTGAACCGTCAGATTTGTAGTGCCTATAATGGTATATCAAATATTTACATACATGTCACACAAGTTTTGATAAAAAACCACTTTGAAGGGGGCTAGTATTTTTGTGACTTAGAGTATAGCAATAATGTCCATACACCTATCCAGTCAATGACAACAAAATTTTCCAAATCAAAAATAAAAATATGTTGTGAAATGCAATTGTGGTGTTCTATTACATTGTAAGAGGATTCAATTCAACACTACAGCTAAGTCAACGCCTAGTCTATAATACTGAATGAAAACCCTTATTGATATATCTTTATGTCCAGTTCATGCGTTCTGGATGACTACCCCTATATAACACCCCTCTCTTGGAATCCCCCTGACCCCACTGAGCCAAGAAGTAGTTCTGTTTTGCAAGTTAAAAGGTTTATTTGATAATTTAAACAAGAGATGTATATATCACACCTTATAATAAATTAATAATTGAATAGCACACTTAATCTGATATGATAATGATTAACAACGGAGAATCTGGCACTAGCACACTTCTCTATAATCAATAAGGAGTTGACATGAAATGGATAAGGTAGCACACAGGTGAATAGGAACAAAAGAAGAAGGTGGTACAAAATGCTTTATAGAGTTCAAATGGATGCAAGGTTGAATGAATGAAATGCAGTATAGAAATACTCAATATGATTTCAACAAAACAATGTAATCACTTTTCTCTGGCAATCCCCTCCCCCCCTTGATGCAAGGCAAGGAAATGGAAGGAAAACACACAGTTCTCAGAAATGCAATCAAATGTGATTCAGTTCGCCCCAGCAAGCTTAGACTACAGAAGTTTGAAAACACAGGCCCAAATTGCTTTGATATGTGCTGGCAATGAATTAAAAAATATGCTAAAATGCTTTTAATTCCCTTTCAGAGGTTCAGGGTGAGTGGTATCTAGTTAATATTAGCTCAGGCTCACTCTTGCAATGATTCAGGGATAGTTTTTATGAGGCAAACGATTTTCTGGCAAATAGAAGGCAAGCAAACTGCTGTTTCACACGTTGAGAAATTTGCAAATCGCGGTAAAATTTGCGAATGCGTGTTTCACGATTACGGCAAAACTATAGGGGGTAGGAATGCGATTAAAAGCTTAGATTCTCAACTTTCAGATGAAAGTTACTGCAAGTCTCTAGCACAAACGGTTGCGGAGATATGAGCGATTGAATAAAGGTCGTTTTTCAGATTTGAAATTTTAAAAGCTCAAAAAGACAAGTGCAGCTTGCAACTAGAATGACAGGAATGACAGGTGACAGATTTTGCAGCTAGAATGACAGGTGACAGATTTGGAGCTATCAGGCAGTTCTACTTAGGTTAAATAGATTGAATTAGATGAATTTAAACTAAGAGATTGGTTTGGTACAGTTTGGCGGTACTCACAAGAGATTTTAAACAGGAAGGCGGCTTTGTCACGATCTGGTCAACAGGTCTGGACTTCGGACGGTCTCTGGGCACAGCGTCTGGTCTCTGGAACTGCTCACAGCATCGGGGTCAGCACTCTGGATACAATGGCCTGGTCTCTGCTAGGCACCGGTTCTCTGGGTCGGGTCCTGCCTTCTCTTTGGATATTTCTGTCACCGGGTTCTTGCAAAAGTTCTTGGCAAAATTCAGACGGCGTCAGCCGGCTGTCTGAAGAGTTCAGTTGCAAAAAGATTTTTAGGCCTGCTGACAAATACTCTTGCTGGCAGTGGCCTTTCTGGTTAAGGTTCTGAAGTCTCTGTTTATCTTGGAGTCTAAGTGTTGGCTCTTTGAAGTTTGATGGAGGTAAGTATGGATTTTTCCGGCAGAGCTTCCAGCGGCAAATGGAATTGAAGATCCCTATCTGTCCTGTCTCTCTGTTTTTATGTGTTTTTATGTGGGTGTGTTCTAGCATCACTGACCCTACCTCTCTCTCAGCTTCTAATTGGTCAAACTTCCATTTCTCACTTGATTGGGGAAGGAACTGTGAGTCAGAGTGATGTCATCCATTTATGATCTCTTGAAAAACCTCCCCTGTCATCTGTGCACCCAAATCTATATATGATCAAAATCCATATTTCACAGTTACACAGTTGTTTGAAATTACATATACATGGTGTGGCTGAATTTAGCCATGTCTCTGTCCAAATCTGCTGTTTCTAAGAGCTTGCATTCAGAAATGGCACATAATTGACTTTTTAACTGATTTTTCAATTTCTGACATTGACCCAACTTTACATACATGTGCGCAGGGAGTATGGACATTAACTGATGAAGTTTCAGATTTTTAACATGCATACATTTAGAGTAATATCCACTTTTCCGCTAACACCCCCCTGAACATACCACCGGTTCTAAAAACCTCTTAAACTGTGGGCAGAAAAATCACAAGAATTATGGTATCATTTATAAAATTTTCACATGTCCGCTCTATGAATGATCCATCTTTTTAAAGTTATGTTCTGGCTCCAAAGGGGTGTGGTTTCCTCTCAGCACAAGGTAGAAATACTGGTTTATCCAGTTCTGCCAAGCCAGCTTCTGTCTCCAGTTTCTCCCCCTCCCAGTTTCTGCCAAGAGTAAGCCACTTTTACGACCCCTGCAATATAAGATTTGCTTGGGTCCCGAAAGGCTCATTGTTCAAGAGGAAGCCATTTATGATCCTCTCAATAAACCCTCTGCCTGGGTGAAGGGAGTTGCATTGTTCACTCTCCTGCAGAGCACAGGTAATTCAATTATCAGATAGATGGTATATTCTTAGTTTGGCCAGCAAAAAGGCAGATAGTCCTGGGAACACAGCTGTGACTCAAGTTTCACTCCTGATGGGGGTAGTTGTCAAGCAAAATCAAGTTCCTTAAGCCAGACTTTCAGCTAACTGTCATGTTTTTTGTTGCTTTATAAATTAACTTGCAATTTTACACATGCAGCTAGAATGCTGATTCTAAGTGCAAAACTATGACATTTCAGCAGTTACAAAGGCATGTGACACCAAACATAGGTCACTCATTTAATCTAAACATTTTCGATTTTAGTGTCTTTAAATCCAGTGCAACTTAAACTGCTGACTCCATAGCTCAGCCAGTTTTGTTATAAGCATTGTGCTGGGCTCTTCATTTCCCAGATTTTGTAGGCACACAAAACTCCATTCTGCCAAAATGTCTGCTGGTGTTCAGTGAATATTTTGCACATATTGCAATGTTTGAAAATAGGCATTTTGAGCCTGCCTTCAGAGAAACACAGGGTGGTTTTAAAACGCCGGCTTTTGGATAGTGGTGAGTACTGGTACTGCACCCATTTTTGGGATTTAACAAATGAATTCCCCACAATTCTGAGTTGCATTTGGCAATCAGCATTGCCATTCCCAATGGTTTCAGACTACTGTGCGGGTAGTCCAATGGTGGTTTTAAAGCGCTTTGAAGCTAACCGGCGCTACTGTTTTTCCTTTGGCAACCCATTTCCCTCATGGCAACCCGGCCTTTCATTCTCGCACTGGTGGGTGGCAAGTGAGGCAACCATTTTGGTGGGCGCACAAACTGCGCAGCTTTCCTGGATTTCGGCGCACATGTGGGTTTTCCGCCATCTTGAATTTTCTAAGCCCACAGCACCAAATGTTGTGGCATGATAGCTTAAACGTGGGTCAGGACACCCAACAAGCCCCCCCACGCGACTGCACTTTGAATTTGAGTCGATGGGGAGTCGCGTGCCCAAGGGTTTTGACCCACGCACCGGTCTGTCCGCATAATCTTCTTCCTACTCTGTAGATGGCACAGTTCAGCATCTTTTCCTCCATCCGGTTGGATCGATCGGTTCTCCTCGCCGGTCCTGATGGGAATATTGGGCGGTCCACTGTGCCCATTGGATCTTCGTTCCCGGTCTCCGGATCGTCCTCCTTGGCCCGTCTTCAGGTTTCCTTTCTCCTAGGACGACAAAGGAAGAGCGGCAATACCTACTCATAGACGTTTTTCCACCACTGTTGAGATAGTGGGGCAGCATATGCATTTCATCATGACGAAACATTACATTCTTATTTTGATAAAAAAACAGTATAACTAAAAGACAGTTTCATGCAAATCACAATATTTTAGAGACTAGATGTGGTATGTTTTATGGTTGGAACTGAATTAGTCTGAGACAGTACCCGCTAGGATTCCAGAGGATTCCTCCAGTTGTTGCAGAGTGTGCCTGGGATGGCAACATTTCAACTGGTTTATGTGGACCCACTTGTCTTCCCCCTCTGCCAAAGGACCTTTGGGGATGTGGATTTTGTAGGCCACAGGGGAGATCTTGTCGATGATCTCATAGGGTCCCTTCCACGTAGGCAAAAATTTGCGCTGCGTGGCCTGGTTTCTTTGAAAGTTGTATAGATAGACCCGGTCCCCCACCTGATATTCCTTCCTGGAAGTTTTCAGGTCATAGTGGGTCTTCATGCTATCAGCCGATCTTTCTAGATTCCGCTGAGCATAAGCAAAAGCATGTTGAAGGTGTTTCCTTAAATTCTCCACATACTCATGAGTTGTGGAGGCATTTATTAGTGTCTGCTCTTGGGTCCTGTAGAGCAAATGCTGCGGAAGCACCATCTTGCGCCCAGTCATCAACTCAAATGGTGACATTTTGGTTGCAGATGAAGGGGTAGATCTGATAGCCATTAGGACCAGAGGTAATCGGATATCCCAACTTGGCCCAGAATCTGCCACAAACTTCTTTAATATGCTCACAATTGTCCGGTTATATCTCTCTACTGCCCCAGAAGAAGCTGGTCTATAAGCAATATGCAGCTTTCTCTTGACCCCCAATATCTCCCACATCTTTGTCATTACTTCACTGGTGAAGTGGCTACCTCTGTCTGACTCAATCCTTTGAGGTAGACCAAAACGGGAAAAGATGTGGTTAATCATCAAGGCAGCTGCAGTTTCTGCCTTGCAATTTGGGGCTGGGAGACATTCCACCCACTTGGTAAACAAGCATGTCACAGTCAACATGTACTTATTCCCCCTAGCCGAGCGAATCACAGGGCCTACAAAGTCGATTTGTAAATCTGACCATGGCAGTGTCATCCCCCTCTTTTGGAGAGGCGCGCGGTGCGTGAGGGATGATGGCTGAAATTGTGCACACACAAGACACCCCTTCAAGTATTGGTCGAGGTCCTGCCCCATGTGTGGCCAGTATGCAACCTCTCTTAAGATTTCCAATGTTGTGTGAAACCCCCTGTGACCGGCAGTGGCCGCATCATGGGCGTGACTTAACATCAGGCTTCGGAATGAGGTAGGAACCACCCACTGATCGTGGCCAGCTTTGGATTTCCTTACCAACAAACCGTCTTGGATTCGGAACATTTTTGGACATTTCATCAACACTCTTAGGTCCTCTTTCCCAATGTAATCGGTATCCGTCAGGGGAAAGTTCTCAGGGTCCTCAAGGTGCTGGTAAAATTTTCCAATAATTGGATCCCCCTTCTGAGCTGTAATCAAATCAGCATCAGGGGTCTCCTTACTCCATTGTGCAATTGAAAGGTCGTTGTGAGCATTTGTCTGGGACCTAGTGATAGCAGTGACCTGGATTTCCCCCAACAGGGACTCAATCTCAATTAGATCCCCTTGGATGGCCCCGGTTTTGGCCAGCTGATCAGATAAGTCATTTCCAGTTTTGTCTGGTCCCTCTACTTTGGAATGACCCTTGATCTTTTTCCAATAGATGGTCATCTCATTCGATGTGACCAGATCATCAATGTTTTGGATCAACTTCCCATGTTTCAAGGGTTTGTTGTTAGCACATAACATGCCTCTGGTTTTCCAATTAACCAGGTGCTCCACGAACCCGTTCCGTACATAATCCGAATCTGTAATTATGACCAGTTCGTGGAGTTGATGCTGGACAGCAGTGAGGATGGCCTGATGCACAGCCATCAATTCTGCCACCTGACTACTTCGGGGACCAATTTTGTATCCAGCGGAGGGTTCTGGGGACTCATTCACCCATGCATTCCCTACGCCGGCCGCCAGTTCTTTCGCCCCGTTGTTGTCAACATGGTAAGAGCATCCATCCACATACACAGTGGGCATTCCCTCACACTTGTCTTCTTCAAAGACTTTGTGGGGGGAATTAAGGTATGCCTCCATGTTGTCCTTTATTTTTAGACTTTCGTCCTCGAGACAGTTTTCTCTGGCACAATCATGCAAGTCAGCCAGACCTTGCGCGAGGGGACTCTTCTTGTTTTGGCCATATCTGACCTCCACAGGAAAGCCTTGCATTGACAGAATCCAGGAAGTAATTCGGGAATTACTCACATTTCCGGCCCAGATTCGGTCACTTTGGAGATATTGCAGAGGCTGGTGAGGAGTCTCCACTATGATGTGTTCCCCCTGGATAAACGGGCGGTAATTCTTCAATGCCCACACCGTTGCCAGGAGTGCCTTCTCACAATCGTTGAATTTTTCCTCCACAGAGGATAAAGTTTTGCTCGCATAGGAGATTACTTTATTGACCTTGTCATGCTTTTGATATAATACTGCCGTCAAGCACGTATTAGAGAACCCCGTCTCCAGGAAGAACTCCTTGTTTCTGACAGGGTAAGCTAGGCAAGGCGCTTGTGAGAGGCTTCTCTTGAGTTGTTTTACTGCCTCGGCTTGTTCTGGACCCCATTCCCACTTGACCCCCCCCTTCAGGAGATGAATCAGGGGTCTGGTGATCTCTGCGTAGCCCTCAATGAACTTTCTGCTGTAATTAGTCAGTCCAAGGAGGCTCCTTAGTTCTCGCAGAGTTGTGGGGTCTTTCAGTTTCTGAAGTGCTTCCACTTTCTTTTCCTGGGGACAGAGACCCTGAGGAGTAATCTCATGCCCCAAGAAATTAACACGGGTTCTACACCACTGTGCTTTTTGAAAGGAAAGTTTTGCTCCGGCAGCCCTCAACTGGGTCAGAACATAACGGATCTCCGCTATGTGTTCCTCCACAGATGAACTTTTGATGAGGACATCATCTACATAAGCCAGGTTACCCCTCGCACCCAGGTCGGGCATGGCCTTATGTAGGAAAATGTTGAATTCATTGCCGGAGTTGAGGTATCCGAAAGGAGTCCGGGTCCATGTGTACTGCTGGCCCCCAAAGGTAAAAGCCAGTTTGTATTGGTCCTCCCTACTGACGGGCACGGTCCAGTATCCATTGGTTAGGTCTATTGCAGTGAATACCTGTGACCCCTGGATCTGGGCCAGCCCTTGGTCAATGTAGGGGAGAGGCCATCGGGAAGTATGGACCCGTTTGTTGAGCTCCCTGAGGTCAGCACAGAGTCTCCACTGGCCGTTCGGCTTCAATATTCCCAGCACCGGATTATTGAAGGTGCTGTGGACTGGACGGATTATTCCCCGGGACTCAAGGTTCTTAATTATTTCAGTAAGGGACTCCATTGATGCGAGAGGCAAGCGATATTGCTTCACAAACACTGGAGTCATGCCAGGGTCCGTGGGGATTGTTGTTGTGTGGATGTCAGTGCGACCACAGTCATATGAGTCTACCGCAAAGAGATCTTGGAAATCCAAGAAAACTTGTTTCAACTTTTGCTTTTGTTCCAGAGTCACACAGGCATCAGCTAGGTTGACTCTCTCTTCCACCATCTGCCTGAAGCCTGGAAAGACTTCTGGTTTGGCTATTTCAGCGGCCTCCTCCAGCTGGGTGGAGAAGTCCCTGGTCAGAGTGCTGATTTGGACTGGAGGCTTCAGGTGGGAAAGGCAGCCCTCATGGACCTGGAAAATCACCTCATCCCTCCCGAAGTCACAAGTCACATCTTCCTTACCATAGGGGCAGGAAGTGTACACCAGGAAGTTCCCCCCATGCCGGGTAAAAATCCTGTCTGGTGTTGTATTGTCATCACTGTCACTGTCAAAACAGTCCTTGGGGATTGGTCCTAACAGTTAATTTCCAAGATCAATGGAGAAATGTCGGTCATCAACCGCCATTCCAATAATGGTGCCAGCGGCTAGAGTAATACTCTTTAAGTCGCTGTTATCCACCTCTATTGGAATGGTGTCATGTTCTATGTTGACTAATGGTGTTGGGTTTACCCCCAACCCTTGCTGTTGGAGAGAAACATTTAGATGTATGTAAGCATCAGGGTTTTTCAACTCTTGTCCCCTTTTAACTTTCACTTCCAGGGAGAATTGTCGGGTCCTTTCTGGGATGGTGACTTCCTCTTTAACCTGAATTTCAACTGCATAAGGTAGCAATTGAGCTGACCTAAATGCTTTTTCTGGATCATCAAAGCCCATGGGATTATCCGCTAATCGGGACCAAGCTTTGAAGTTTATTAGGTCCAAACTTATGGCGAAGCGATTGAGAATGTCACTGCCTAAGTAAAAGGCGGCAGGGACGTCTCGCACGACCCAACAATTGTGGACTATGCTCTTGTTGCCAATGGAGATTTTGAGCATACACCTGCTTGGCAGGAGATGTTTGAAATTAGGTGCTTCCAGGTCCATTTCCCATTTGTCTATCAGTTTGAAGGTGGGAATGGCTGGATCCTTTGGGAGTTGGCGAAACATGGCTTCACTGATGAAGCTCTTACCGTTGTTCACACACACTCGAGCGAGAACAGAGTCCTTCCCATCATTTAACTGAACAGGGATGAACAACTGCTCTCCAATTTGCTGAATATCAGCCAGGCTCTGAGCTGATTTCACATCTTTCTGGACTATAGGAGTGGGAGTTTCTGATTGTGGATTAGTATAGAATTTCAGAGTGTTTCCTTCCAGCGTGGAATACCACTTTAGACTGGAAGGAAGGTTGATTTTCAGAAATAGAGAGGACCCCCCATCACCAGTCTGTTGTCCTACTGCTATTACTGTCACGTCTGGAATCTGGTTGTTCTGGAAGTGAAATTCTACTTGGTCAGATTTTTGTTCAACCATGTGGCATGTGCCGTTTAAACTAACATGGTTGACACTCTGTCTTAATTTTATTGGTCGGCTAGTCTGGGTCCAGAGGACCTTGTTTACGCAATCTATTAGGGGTGACAACCTTCTCAGGAGGTCATTCCCTAGTAAACAAGGGGTGCCCTCTGGGGTCACAACTATGACCGGGTGTTTCAACTTATGTCGCCCAATTTTAATGTCCAAATCTGCCGTCCCCTCGACGGGAATTTCCTTCCCGTCAAAGTTCTGGAGTTGCCCAGGAAGAGAGGTGAGAGGAATTTGATAATTCTCTCCCCTTCCTGCATTCAGTTCGTCAAAGGCCCTTCTGGACAGAAGGGTAGCTTGAGATCCAGTGTCCACCAGTGCCGAGATTGTACCCTGCCCCTGTACTTGTACCGGGGCATAATATCTTCCCTCCTTCTCCTCAAGGGGGCACAGATAATGTACATTTTTGGACAACTGGTGGGCTAATTTTCTGGTTTTGGACATCGCTAGCGAAGAGATTTGGGCAGAATTCTGTGGAGAGTCTTGGGAATCTGAAAGAAAAATTTGGCAACTGGAGATCAGAGCCATTGTGGGTTCCCCTGGTTCCAGTTCTGGGCCGCCCCCCCCCTTTTTGGAGGCAGTCACCAGGATGGGTTTGAACCAGGGGATTTTCTTGCTGTGGGTTCTGGGATGAGATGGTGGGCGGCGGTAGCTCAGTCTCCACATCTCCCCAGTCTGGATTTGCATTCCTAGGGACCCATTTTTCTTTGGGAGGAGTTCCCCCCTCTCTGAAGGAGAAGATCCTTTTCCCAGGATCCTCTGAGGATCCCTCTCCCTCAAATTGGAAGACCTGTACCGCCTCCTCAAACTGAGTCTGTTTGGGTCTTTTGTTTCTCCTACCCCCCCTCTGCTCCTTAGGAGGCAGACTTTCAGGGGCAAGAGATTTTGTTTCCGGTTCCTGGGTTTCCAGGGGCTGTTTACAAGTGAGGAAGGAAGCTTCCTCCAAGGCTTTACACCCCCCTTCCCTTCGTGCCTCCTCCCTGGGAACCGGTGAGTTATCGGGGTGCTGCCCCCGTCATTGTTCTGGAGCACCAGGTCCAGAGTTGGGTGCGTTCTGCGCCGGCACGCCCATCTGAGGGTTCTGCTGAGCCCTCAGTATGTGACCCAGATCCCGTGCCATGTTTTGAACCTGGCGCTCTAACTGGGAAACCCGCTCAGGCTGATACGGGGCCCTGTTTTCTCCCCTGGGCTGATCCCGGGAAGGGTAGCTGTCCCTCCTCTGGTAATACCCCGGGTTGGGAAGATTTGGGTACCCCTCCACCCTTGGCCTCCCCTCTCCCGGATTCAGTGGTCTGGGCTCAGGGAATTGGGGAAAGAAGGATGGATGGTTTTGGGGCTGAAAGTCGGGTGGATATCTGGGGAAAAAGTTCTGCCCAGGGTTTGGTAAATTTCTGCCCTCCTGTGGGAAGTTTGGAGGGAAGTTCCCTGGGTTAGGTGCTTGGCTGGATCCCCCCCCTTGGGCTGGAGGAGTCCACACATAACCCAGGATGGGTCGATTTCCCTTGTAACGGGGACTTACATAATCAGGAGAGCGAGGGACCCCATTTGTGGGGCTGCCTCCTTGGCTCCCTGTCTGTGACTGACCCGAGGACCTCCTGGGCCTAGCATTATTAGGTGCAGGTAGGTTTTTAGGCCCCCCCATCTCCAAATCCAAAACGGGGGTGAGCTTTACCTCTGCCACCTTGGCAGCAGCAGGGGTGCTGTTGGCTTTGGGGTTTTTCTGGGCATTACTTTTGCTATCTACCGGTTTCTGCACCTCATAGATCCGGGTAGCCTGTTCAATGACCCAGTCTAAAGATCTTTTCTCGTGAAAATCCCTCACGAGCTGGGTCATGATATATTTGGGCAAGGCATGGAAAAACGTATTAATGAACTCTCTACTATCTGTGCGCACCCTTCTGGTGGTTTGCGCAAAAGCACGCTTTAACTCCTGCACAAATTCTTGTGGGGCCTGATCCTCCCCACATTGCAAATTGTAGGCCGCCTTGCGAGCCTCTTGAGGATTTCTGTGAACAGAAAAATGTTTCAAGATGGCCGCCTTATAGGTGGACCATCTTAAATGATTTTGGTCCTCCAGCCTCGCAAAGAAACTGGAGTATTCCGGGGAGAAGGTCCACTTTACATATTGAATACAGCTTTGGCTGTCCTTCAAATGGAAAGTCTCCATCATTTGTTCAAACAACTCTAAGTGCTCCCAAACAGAATACTTAGCGTTCTTATGGTAAGGCGTGATGACGCTCCTGATCGCCTTAATCTGCTTTAAGGGGTCCTTAAGCAAGGCCCTTTTTGCCTTATTGGCCTTTTTGGTTCGGGTAACCCTTGTCCATTCGTCCTCGGACTCAGAGGCACTGCTCCCAGAGGTTCCCGTCTGTTCTTCCAGGTTTTCCCGGATTCTGCGAGCCTGGGAATGGCTGGCAGAATGTGGGGACCTGGTCTCCTGTGTCCTGCGCAGTTCAGAGGAGTCTTCAGATTCCTCCTTGCTGCCAGGATTTGATGGGTACCCCCTCCACTGACCTAACTGGGCAGAGGTTTTCAGGATGCCCTTAATGGGCCTACTCTCCTGGGGTTCCCCACTGAACTGTACTGTACTTGGGTGCCCATACCCGGATGCCCACCCCTCCATTCCTGAGTGGTACTGGCCTATGAGCCCCATACTCTTAGCTGGATAGTAATCTGCCATCCCTGTGGCCCTGTGCTCATGTGCGCCAGGGGACATGGGGGTGGTAGAGTCCAGGGACTGGGGGAGATGAAGGCCCCTGGTGTTAGGGCTCCTGCGGTTATGGTCAGGAATCTCTCTTTCCCAGCGGACCTCATCTCTATCCGCCCCTGCTCCCTGTTGCAATGCAAGAGCCTGCATTTGTGCTTTCAGTTCCTCTGTTAAGGCCTTACTCGACTCTATCAGTTTCTCCTGCATCGCTACCTGTTGCTGGAGCCTCTCATTGTGCTGGCAGAGAGCCTCATTTTCCCTCTGTACTTCCTGGTTGGTCCTGGAGAACTGGGCCAGTCTTTGCTGCAGGAGGGTTACCTCCTGAGCTGTGTCCCTATTGACCTGCTCCTTTCTTGCTAGAGCATCCTCCACCCTCCTGGTGTGCTCTAGCAAGTTCTGGTGTTCTTTTTGGAGGTCACCCAGTCCCTGGTGGGCCAGGTGATTTTCTTCCATTTTTCTTTTTAAATGGCAGACTTCCTGGCCTAAGGTATCCCTTTCCTGACTAAGAGCCTGCATCTGTGCCGCCAGGTCGTCCCTTTGCCTTTGGAAGGCACCAGCATTCTGGCGCTCCTGATCAAACTCTGCCTGGGTATCCAGGTCTTTCAGAATTAGTTTGTTGCTCTCTGCCTTCACTCTATCTAGGTGGCCTTGCAGGGTGACTACCTGCTCAGCACATACCCTGTTGAAGTCCAGTTGTTGCTCCAGCTTTTTCTGGTTTTGCAGTAGGGAGTCCAAACCTTCTTGGTATTCCTTCTGCAAGGCCAGAAATCTGGTATCCTGTTCTACCTTTTCCTGTTGCAGCACATCCATATCCTTCTTTATTTTAATGATGTGCTGCCTACTATCATCTTCTGACTCCTGGCTCCTCTGCAGCCTCTGCTCAGAAGAGACCAGGTCAGATTGGACCTTCTCTAACGCCATCTGTTGCCTATTTGCCAGATTTTGGCTTTCAGCACATCTATCCTGCATGTCTCCCATATATAGGTACAGGTATGCCGCTATCCTAACAATCTTGTCGTGTTCATCTTTGGCCTTAGGAGCCATATATAGTTCACTCAGGGCCACATGTAATGGACCCTGATCTCTCCATAAGTCTGACCCTGTTTCAGTGACCTGTCGCGTGATGGCCTGCAACCAGGCATCCTGGCCCTGTTCGGTCCATTCACCTCTCACAAATAGCTTATGCAAGAGGTGCTCTCTGGCTATTTTCATATCTACCAAGGTCGTCATTCTAGAGATTGGTCTCTGTCCTGACTTACAGAAGTTAGTATTTTATTTTTGCAGAACAGAACTTTTCTTGGAGTGTCCCTTTTGAGGAATGCTTTACAGCGTAACACAGCGTGGTGATCAGACCGGATATGTGTATCTGGTCAGCTGGCACACTGTATTAATCTGCACAAGTGGTATTCTAACCCAGAATCCCGGATACGAGCCCCCACTTTGTAAGAGGATTCAATTCAACACTACAGCTAAGTCAACGCCTAGTCTATAATACTGAATGAAAACCCTTATAGATATATCTTTATGTCCAGTTCATGCGTTCTGGGTGACTACCCCTATATAACACCCCTCTCTTGGAATCCCCCTGACCCCACTGAGCCAAGAAGTAGTTCTGTTTTGCAAGTTAAAAGGTTTATTTGATAATTTAAACAAGAGATGTATATATCACACCTTATAATAAATTAATAATTGAATAGCACACTTAATCTGATATGATAATGATTAACAACGGAGAATCTGGCACTAGCACACTTCTCTATAATCAATAAGGAGTTGACATGAAATGGATAAGGTAGCACACAGGTGAATAGGAACAAAAGAAGAAGGTGGTACAAAATGCTTTATAGAGTTCAAATGGATGCAAGGTTGAATGAATGAAATGCAGTATAGAAATACTCAATATGATTTCAACAAAACAATGTAATCACTTTTCTCTGGCAATCCCCTCCCCCCCTTGATGCAAAGCAAGGAAATGGAAGGAAAACACACAGTTCTCAGAAATGCAATCAAATGTGATTCAGTTCACCCCAGCAAGCTTAGACTACAGAAGTTTGAAAACACAGGCCCAAATTGCTTTGATATGTGCTGGCAATGAATTAAAAAATATGCTAAAATGCTTTTAATTCCCTTTCAGAGGTTCAGGGTGAGTGGTATCTAGTTAATATTAGCTCAGGCTCACTCTTGCAATGATTCAGGGATAGTTTTTATGAGGCAAATGATTTTCTGGCAAATAGAAGGCAAGCAAACTGCTGTTTCACACGTTGAGAAATTTGCAAATCGCGGTAAAATTCGCAAATGCGTGTTTCAGGATTACGGCAAAACTATAGGGGGTAGGAATGCGGTTCTTAGTGCGATTAAAAGCTTAGATTCTCAACTTTCAGATGAAAGTTACTGCAAGTCTCTAGCACAAACGGTTGCGGAGATATGAGCGATTGAATAAAGGTCGTTTTTCAGATTTGAAATTTTAAAAGCTCAAAAAGACAAGTGCAGCTTGCAACTAGAATGACAGGTGACAGATTTTGCAGCTAGAATGACAGGTGACAGATTTGGAGCTATCAGGCAGTTCTACTTAGGTTAAATAGATTGAATTAGATGAATTTAAACTAAGAGATTGGTTTGGTACAGTTTGGCGGTACTCACAAGAGATTTTAAACAGGAAGGCGGCTTTGTCACGATCTGGTCAACAGGTCTGGACTTCGGACGGTCTCTGGGCACAGCGTCTGGTCTCTGGAACTGCTCACAGCATCGGGGTCAGCACTCTGGATACAATGGCCTGGTCTCTGCTAGGCACCGGTTCTCTGGGTCGGGTCCTGCCTTCTCTTTGGATATTTCTGTCACCGGGTTCTTGCAAAAGTTCTTGGCAAAATTCAGACGGCGTCAGCCGGCTGTCTGAAGAGTTCAGTTGCAAAAAGATTTTTAGGCCTGCTGACAAATACTCTTGCTGGCAGTGGCCTTTCTGGTTAAGGTTCTGAAGTCTCTGTTTATCTTGGAGTCTAAGTGTTGGCTCTTTGAAGTTTGATGGAGGTAAGTATGGATTTTTCCGGCAGAGCTTCCAGCGGCAGATGGAATTGAAGATCCCTATCTGTCCTGTCTCTCTGTTTTTATGTGTTTTTATGTGGGTGTGTTCTAGCATCACTGACCCTACCTCTCTCTCAGCTTCTAATTGGTCAAACTTCCATTTCTCACTTGATTGGGGAAGGAACTGTGAGTCAGAGTGATGTCATCCATTTATGATCTCTTGAAAAACCTCCCCTGTCATCTGTGCACCCAAATCTATATATGATCAAAATCCATATTTCACAGTTACACAGTTGTTTGAAATTACATATACATGGTGTGGCTGAATTTAGCCATGTCTCTGTCCAAATCTGCTGTTTCTAAGAGCTTGCATTCAGAAATGGCACATAATTGACTTTTTAACTGATTTTTCAATTTCTGACATTGACCCAACTTTACATACATGTGCGCAGGGCGTATGGACATTAACTGATGAAGTTTCAGATTTTTAACATGCATACATTTAGAGTAATATCCACTTTTCCGCTAACACCCCCCTGAACATACCACCGGTTCTAAAAACCTCTTAAACTGTGGGCAGAAAAATCACAAGAATTATGGTATCATTTATAAAATTTTCACATGTCCGCTCTATGAATGATCCATCTTTTTAAAGTTATGTTCTGGCTCCAAAGGGGTGTGGTTTCCTCTCAGCACAAGGTAGAAATACTGGTTTATCCAGTTCTGCCAAGCCAGCTTCTGTCTCCAGTTTCTCCCCCTCCCAGTTTCTGCCAAGAGTAAGCCACTTTTACGACCCCTGCAATATAAGATTTGCTTGGGTCCCGAAAGGCTCATTGTTCAAGAGGAAGCCATTTATGATCCTCTCAATAAACCCTCTGCCTGGGTGAAGGGAGTTGCATTGTTCACTCTCCTGCAGAGCACAGGTAATTCAATTATCAGATAGATGGTATATTCTTAGTTTGGCCAGCAAAAAGGCAGATAGTCCTGGGAACACAGCTGTGACTCAAGTTTCACTCCTGATGGGGGTAGTTGTCAAGCAAAATCAAGTTCCTTAAGCCAGACTTTCAGCTAACTGTCATGTTTTTTGTTGCTTTTTAAATTAACTTGCAATTTTACACATGCAGCTAGAATGCTGATTCTAAGTGCAAAACTATGACATTTCAACAGTTACAAAGGCATGTGACACCAAACATAGGTCACTCATTTAATCTAAACATTTTCGATTTTAGTGTCTTTAAATCCAGTGCAACTTAAACTGCTGACTCCATAGCTCAGCCAGTTTTGTTATAAGCATTGTGCTGGGCTCTTCATTTCCCAGATTTTGTAGGCACACAAAACTCCATTCTGCCAAAATGTCTGCTGGTGTTCAGTGAATATTTTGCACATATTGCAATGTTTGAAAATAGGCATTTTGAGCCTGCCTTCAGAGAAACACAGGGTGGTTTTAAAACGCCGGCTTTTGGATAGTGGTGAGTACTGGTACTGCACCCATTTTTGGGATTTAACAAATGAATTCCCCACAATTCTAAGTTGCATTTGGCAATCAGCATTGCCATTCCCAATGGTTTCAGACTACTGTGCGGGTAGTCCAATGGTGGTTTTAAAGCGCTTTGAAGCTAACCGGCGCTACTGTTTTTCCTTTGGCAACCCATTTCCCTCATGGCAACCCGGCCTTTCATTCTCGCACTGGTGGGTGGCAAGTGAGGCAACCATTTTGGTGGGCGCACAAACTGCGCAGCTTTCCTGGATTTCGGCGCACATGTGGGTTTTCCGCCATCTTGAATTTTCTAAGCCCACAGCACCAAATGTTGTGGCATGATAGCTTAAACGTGGGTCAGGACACCCAACAACATGTACAGATCAAATATGAATATCTGTTAAAAGTGTGGTGAATATCATCTACCAGTGTCAGAAGGGAGGGGTAGCCTGTGTCATCAATTGCCTCCTTCATTCTATTGACAGCTTCTATACCAATTGTATTATGTTTGTGTAATAATTGATACCAAGTGTATTAATAAAGAAATATTTTTAAAAAAGGACAGGTATTATCACTGTTTCATTCATACTTTAAGGAAGACAACCCTGTCGATACACCTCTTCACATACCTGAAGCAAGACTGGAGCCAGAGCATCGCTGTATTCTTTCTAGAACTCAGGGGGAATGCCATCCCCACCAAGAGTCCTCCCAGTCTTCAGAGTCCAAATAAATCCCTGAATTTCCTCCACTGTCAGTGGCTCGTGAAGGGTGCTTGCCTGTTCAGGGATAACCTGGGCAGCGTATCATTCACTGTTGCAATATATACATTACCAGAGTAACCATGAAGAGCCTGATAGTACGCACTAAAGGCATCATTTATCAGTGCCTGGGATCGCCAGATGGCACCACATTGATCTGCAATCTCAATAATGGAGTGACACAGAGATTAATTCCTATATAACCAAGCAAGAAATCTCCCTGATGTACCCCTCTCCCCATGAAGGCGAGCAGGATAGGTGTCATAGTCAAACTTACTGAGTCTCTCCCACAACACATTGCATTGTGTCCGTAACTCTATAAGGGCTCCCTCATCCTCAGGTTCAATCATCCCACCCCCCTCCAGTGTATGAATGCTAAGTTCCTATTCCTCTAGTTCTAGCCGTAAGGATTTCTTAATTCCCCCGGATTTAGCAATTAACTCTTCTCTGACCGCTACTTTAAGTGTCTCCCAAACTGTATGCATGGTATCAACACTAGCAATGTTCCATTCCTGACAATCAGTTATGATATATTTCAAATGATTCCTAAAGATCATGTCCAACAAGGCACCAGTAGGCATCCACCATATTGGAATTGGTCTTGGGATCCCTGTCAAGACCCACTGTACTACCAACGGTGAGTCGTCCGATATTGACATGCCATAATACATTGCTTCTGTAAACTCATGCAATAATTCATCACCAAAAAACAGATACACCCTATGACGGGCAGAGTAGAAAGAGTAGCATCTACTGTCTATATTTTATGGAACGTCACACATCCACTAGCAACAAGTCTTTCAGCAGGTCCCTAAAGGTCAGCTAGGTAAGGCAAGGCGTTTCTGGTACACAGCTGGATTTATCCATAATAAGGTTTAGAGCACAATGAAGATTGCCAAAGCGCATAGCACAGGAAGTCTTGATTCTATTAAAGACACGGAGGCGAGCATTATGCTTTAACTTCTTTTAATACTGCCAATCACAGCATTTCAAAACTTATAAAATTAAATCATTTTTTTTAAAACTTTTTGAAAAAATATGAAAATTTAAACTCGAGTAGTACTAAACATTCGTTCTGTAACCTTCCTACAACTCCCAAGAGGCTCTAGGTGTTTAGCAGTCCTAGCCTCACTCTCATCATCCAATAGGAGAGTCCCTGCAGGTATAATACAGTCCCAGCTCCGGGTCCCTTCCTCTTCTTTTTTGTGAAACTGTTAATATCTTTGCCTTAGAGTCACTCTCGAACTGTTTGAAACTTCGCTGCTGACTTTGACTGCATTTCACTCAATCCCTGGAGTTCTTCTGCTCTTCCCCTTAATCAAAGAGAACAAGATCATTAGGGTGGGAATTCGCCAAACTGTACAATATTAAAGTATAATATACATATGCACGAAATCCAAAACATTTTTTTTTTTTTCACCATTCTTTATTTTACAGCAAAATTCCTCTTTGGGTGGGATAATGCTCGCCTCTGTGTCTTTAATAGAATCAAGACTTCCTGCGCTATGCGCTTTGGCAATCTTCATTCTTTCACAAGACCGGAGGCGAGCATTATGCTTGTTCAAAGCTTTGTACAATTGTTGTTGCCATGTTCGCTACCGGCTTAAAATAGAAGGTTCTGAAAACTGAGTCGCTGGACCAGTCTGCCGCCTTCAGGATTTCCTGCAGCGGAAAACCTGCTGCAAAAGCTCCGGAAGCCATCGATACTCTGGTTGAATGCGCTCCGAAGACAGAAATATCTATGCCTGCTAGCTCCATGATCTCTTTCACCCATCTCGCTATGGTAGCTGAAGAAACTGCCTTAAAGGGTCTCCTGCGTGCAATCAGCAATTGAGTTACACTATGAGGTCTGACAGCTGCTGTCGCTGCTTCGTAACATTTAATACATTTCGCTACAAATAAGTTATCGTTATCCTGGAAGTAGGGGTAAGAAATCACTTTGGAAATTTGTTTTAGTATGCTGCGTAATGTTGAAAGCTACGCCTTCTGGATAGAAGATCTTTCTGTCGATCTCTAGCGCTTTCACATCTGATACTCTTCGACATGAGACTAAACAGAGTAAGGTCACCAGTTTGGCTGAAAGTTGTCTGTTTGATAATAACTTGTTCCTAGGCCATTGATCAAAGAGTCGTAATATCTTGTTTACGTCCCATAGTACTGAATATCTAGGAAGGGGGGGTTTTGTGACCTTAATCCCTTTGAGCAACTGGGAAACTGCTGGGTGCTCTCCAACCGGAACTCCTTCCACCAGCTCGTGTCCGGCTGAAATAGCAGACCTATATACTTCCACTGTTCTAAACGCCTTCCCGCTTGTGGTCAGGAATGCAAAAAAATGTTATACATATTCTATAGGGGCTGAAATGGAAGAAACACTTCTCTCTCTGCACCACAACTCCCAGGATTGCCAAGCGGAATTATAGCTCCTGACTGTAGATGGAGCCCATGATACGTTAATAAGCTCTGTAGCTTCTTCTGAAAGGCCCGGCAAACACCATCTGCCCCTGAAATTCTGCAAGCTATCAGAGTCAGAGTCTCGTTCTGAATCAACGGGTGAGGGTTTCCTTTGGGATCTAGAAGCAAGTCTGGTCTGCTCGCAATCCTCTGAGGAAAATCCATAGAAAGTTCCATCAGAACTGGAAACCAGGCTTGCGATCTCCACTGTGGTGTCACTAGGACTAGTTCTGCTTTCTCCCTGCGTACTTTTGCTAGAACTCTCGCCAGCATCGCAAAAAGGGGGAAAAGCGTAGTGAATGTGGCCTCTCCAGTTGTGGAGGAATGCGTCTGTGCCTGCTGCTCCTGGGTCTAGTCTCCAACTGAAGTACTTTGTCAGTTGGGTGTTTAGTCTTAAAGCGAAAAGATCCATGTCGAACGGACCCCACTTCTGTTGTAACTTCTCGAATACGGATGCGTGTAGCATCCAATCGCTTGAGTCTGTCAGATACCTGGAGTTCCAATCCGCAACTGAATTGCTCACTCCCGGAAGATATTCTGCCCTTACTGTTATCTCCCTTGACAAACATTTGTGCCAGAAATCTTTGGCTAGCTCCGCTAACATTTTTGATCGGGAGCCTCCCAATTTGTTGATGTACTTCACTGCCGAAATGTTGCCCATTCTCAAAAGAATGCAACATCTCGCTTGATCCTTGGTGAAGGCTTGAACTGCGAAGGATCCCGCTAAGAGCTCTAGTCAGTTTATGTGCAGCTCTAGCTCCTCCTGTGACCATTTTCCCCCTGTCTCTAAGAGCCCGCATCTCACTCCCCAGCCTGATCTGCTGGCGTCTGACTCTATGACTATCTCTGGTGAGTCTCCGAATATGGCGCGGCCGTTCCAGGCCTCCATATTGCTGAGCCACCATTCGATTTCCGATCTGCTCTCCTGGTCCAGAGGAACTTGGTGATGATATCTCCATCCCTCTTGTAGATATTTTATCTTGAGCCTCTGAAGAGCTCGATTATGAAGGGGTCCTGGGAATATCGCTTGAATTGATGCCACTAGCAGGCCAACTATCCTGGCTAGATTCCAAAGCGAAATAACAGGCTTCTTCAGGGCTGCTTTCAGATCCCTCTTTATTGCTCTGATTTTGCAACTGGTAAGTTCTAGCATAGCTTTCTCTGTGTCGATTATGAAACCTAAAAATTCTATTCTTCTGGATGGAATAAGGGCTGACTTTTCTGCGTTTAGAAGAAATCCTGGACTTTGATCAGGGACACTGCTCGCTGCACCTGTTGATGCAGTCTGTCTTTGTCCTCTGCCATCAACAGAATATCGGCCAGATATACTATCATTCTGAAACCCTCGTCTCGCAAAGCAGCCGCTATCGGTCTCATCAACTTGGTAAATATCCATGGGGCTGATGCTAGACCGAAAGGTAGGGTCTTGAATTGCCATCTCTGGCCTTTCCAGATGAATTGTAGGAAATGGCGATATTGCTGGGCAATGGGTATTGTCAGATAAGCGTCCTTCAAATCCAGTCTGGCTAGCCAGTCCCCTTTCCTGAGTAGATCTGCTAGTAGATGGATTCCTTCCATCTTCAAGTATCTGTAGATTACCCAGCTGTTTAACTCTTTTAGGTTTATCACTGGTCGCGCCTTTCCTTTCCTGTGCACCAGAAACATGTTGCTCAAGAAACCTAATGAATGAAGATGCACCCTCTCTATCGTGCGCTTGTCTGCTAATGCTTGAATTTCTCTGTCTAATAGAGTCTTCTCCTCCTCTGAACAGCGCATGCTAGTGGGTAAGGCTAGCTGCGAGGGCGCTCCCTGGAAATCTATCTGGCAGCCCTGCACTGTCTGAAGCACCCATGCGTCTGATGAAAGCTTGCTCCAATTGTCAATGCATAGCAAGGTCCTGCCCCCCACTGGCGGATATGACGCATTGCACTCTCTCACCTGCGCTGGCATTCTGATGCCTGAAGTAGCCTCTGCCTCTCCGTCCCCTGAAGCTCCGTCCTCGGCTCGGGAAAAATGCGTCTTGTTTGCGCGACTCCCAATATTGAGCTCGTGGTCCCTGTGGCCTTCTATTTGCATTGAAGCGGCCGGTCGAGCGGCCTCTGAATCGGCCGGCCCCTGAAAAAACTCGACTTGGGAATACTTTTTTGATAGAGGCTTGAGCCTTCTCCAGAGCTGTGTACGTTCCCACAAATCTGCTCATTTCTTTTACGAAGGTGTCTCAGAAGAGTAGTCCTTGGGCACCCTCTCTCACCTCGTAAGAGGCTAGAACTGCTAGCTTTGCATCTATTTTGAGGAGCATTGATCTTCTCTGCTCTGCTGACATTGCTGAATTAGCATAACCAAGCAGGCATACGGCTCGTTGTGCCAAACCTGCTAGAGTTACTGGATCTATGTGCTCCCCCGTGTCCTTGGCCCTCTCTGCAAGGTCCATTATCTTTGCTATGGGACCTGCTAAATCTAGTACTTTATCTTGGCAAGAACGCCATGCTCGGTCCATGCCCTTCCTTAAGTCTTTATTGCTTTAGAAATGAATTAAAGCATCTCTGGGTTGAGATCCGGAGTGTCAGAAACTTTCCCACTGAGCTCCGGTCTTGGGCACTCTGATCTCAGGCGAAACCTCACTTCTTTTTCTAAAGGCTTTCTAATTCGCTGAGCCATGTATGCGGCAACTCTTGGAGATGGAGTCCACTCCGTGGAACGTGGATGTCTGATCGCTTCTGATTCAAACATGTCGGACATGTCGTCCTCAGGGGCCTCCTCCACAAAGCTGGCTTTCTCTGTACCGGTTATCTTGTCTGGTACGTTATCAATACTTAAACTCTCATCATCTTCCTCCTCTTGGTCGGCCTCCTCTGATGATGAGATTGGTTCCCCCATATTATTCGCCCCTGGGGTCGGGTGCGGGAGGCTGGGCACAGCTGATTTGGATAGGAAAGCTTCCTTAAGTCTTAGGAAAGCATCAGCTGCCTCCTGGGGCTTCTCTCTAATCCCCTTGTAGAGCCCGGGGGGTAGAAGAGTGCTTCCTCTTCCGGGCAACTTTACTCCCCTTATTCGTCACATCAATGATGTTGGTGGAGGTCCCCTCACCTGAATCATCCAGTAAGCCAGCTCTAGTGCTCAACAGATTCTCGAGAACTTGTAGTCTCTCTTGAATGGGTTGTACCCCTTGTGCCACCGCTTTAACAAGGGAATCCCCTAAGACTTTTTTAAAACGTAGGGCCTCATTACACAGATGGCGGTGGACCAAGGTGCTATTAGCACCTTGGTCCATGCCGGTAAAATACCGGCACCGCCTTGGTGGAAAGGGGAATTACCGCCCTATTCCAAGGTTGGTGGGGTGGTAATTCCCCCTTCCCCCATTGCCCTTCCCCATTCCCATTTTTGCCCCATAGGGCTCTATGGGAATGGGGAAGGCGCTAATTACGGCACTGCAAATTGCGGTACCGTAATTAGCTCCCTGGTCCCTTTGCGGGTTGGTTTTTAACGCCTGCAAAAAGCAGGCGTTAAATTCCCCAACCCGCAAAGGGACCTCGTAGTAGGGCAGTAAGGGTTTACCGGTACCGGTAAAATACTGGTACCGGTAAACCCTTACCACCTACCGTGTAATGAGGCCCTAAGAGATAGGTCTATCTCTTCTTCATGGAGCTCTGCATCTTGCTCCTCGTATTCCTCCCAGTACTCCTCTCCTCTGTCTGCGGCCATACTAGTTCTTATTAGGGAGAATACTTCTCTCCAGTCGATTGGATTGAGCTTAAATATGTATGTTCTGAAGGCAAGAGGGAGAACAGGCTGTCACTCCCATGCGCAATGGAATGGAGGAGCGAAATAAATGCAATTTTATTTTTTTTAAAAATATTTTCTTCTCCACGCTCTTGATGAACTTTCGCCTGCCTTCATGAGTGAACCCGCACTAAAACGAAGCTCCCGAGTAATTAAAACTCTCTGGAAACGCTCCGTGACTCATACGAACACTCGCCACTCGTAACGCTTGTACATCCGCATTGCTCATGTGCGCGCATGCTCGGAACGCCGTGCGACTGTCTCCACAGCCGTCTTCAGGCGTTCCTGACAGGGAAACGTACTGAATAATACTAATACTAATCTCTTTCTACCGAACGGAACCCTGAACGCGAGCGATAACGCTCATGGGTTCTCCTCCCTACCTAATTACACGCGGTAAAGTCATATTACCAAAAGTACGCGCGCCGCTCGTATTACTCTTATACTATGACGCGCGTCCACAACGTGAATTGTATGTGAAATGTATAACGAATACGCTTAAACAATATATCAATATAATGCTCTTAGCAATCAAACTAGCAATTCAACTCAAACATCATAAGAGGTACTTAGCTGAGAAGGCAGCAAAAAAGAAGAGGAAGGGACCCGGAGCTGGGACTGCATTATACCTCCAGGGACTCTCCAGTTGAATGATGAGAGTAAGGCTAGGACTGCTAAACACCTAGAGCCTCTTGGGAGTTGTAGGAAGGTTACAGAACGAGTGTTTAGCACTACTCGAGTTTAAATCTTAATATTTTTTCAAAAAGTAAAAAAAAAAAATGGTTTGATTTTAGAAGTTTTGAAATGCTGTGATTGGCAGTATTAAAAGAAGTTAAAGCATAATGCTCGCCTCCGGTCTTGTCATAGAATTAAAGTCTCTATGACAGATCAGGGTTGCATCTCTCATACAGGCGAGTTTACCACTCAGCGCCACAAACAATGCAGCATGTACGTAGTTCAATGTGGCCATGGACCACTACTGTCCTGCCTTCTGTATCCTTGTCAATATTGATCAACTTAAAAGGGGTTGCACCATCAATCCAAATTAAGACACCTCTAGCAAACCTTGAGTAGGTAGAACCATCGCCCAGCCCACTCCATCTTGCCACTACTCGTCGTTGCTCCTCAGGCAATAATGGGTCTCCTGTAACAATGATATCGATATTTCTATCCTACTCAACTAGGACCCATTTCTGTTGCATTTCAAATATGTAGTCAAACCTCTGAAATTCCATGTCAGTACCTTTATTAGCGTTATATCACCCAGAGATTGGTCCCCCTGTCATCCACATATTGCCCTAACATCCATACAGCGCCAACATTTCTGCCTGCACAGGATCAGGACATACAAACAGCGATCAGCATACATGTTACGAGCCATAGAAGACCTCATGCCCACAGCTTCAAAGTAATATACATCAGTAAACCTCGTCATCACTAAAATGTCCAACAGATAACTAAACAATCATGTACAAACAAACGCAAGCCAAGGCCCCAAACCTAGGACAGCCTGGCAACATATGAGCAAAACAACAACTTGCCGTTCAAGCAGACCTGCCTCGACATGGCGAACCTCCACCAGTAGGACAGCAGGCGAAGACATCCACAATGTGTGGATTGCTCCTGACCAGTCAGATTTGTGGGGTTGCTAGACAATTCCTCACCATGAGGGTCCGTATGGGCACTTGTATAGGAACCTCATTCAGAGACTTCAGTACAGAACAAACAATCATATCATTAGTGCACCATTATTCAGTTTTACAGCTGAGCCCAGTGTGGTCCATCCAGCTATTCCCATCACCGGGAGTTTTGAAAAAGAGGGCTTTCCCTTTATATATCACTTTATGTTTGGCAGGATAAAGGAGCATATATTTTAACCCCAATGCATGGAGCCTCTCCTTCTTCGGGACAAACATGTTCCTCTTTTTCTGAGTAGCTGAGTGTAGTAGGGGGAAAAATAGCAAGTTTTGCATTGCCACATCGTATTAGCTCTCCCTCCCTCTCTCGAATGCTGTTGGATCACTTCCCTATCACAAAGGTTAAGTACCCGGGCAATGGCAGGTCGTGGGTTGAGGGCAGGCAGGGGCCTGTGCTTCAGCAGTCAGTGTGCTCACTCGATGGTAAAACTCTGAGACAATTTACCAGGGCCAATTTCTTGGAGGATCATGTTCTCGATGTACAGAGTAGGATAATATCCTTCGCCCCCCTGCGGCAGGCCAAGCATGCATATTTTATTACGTCATGATTGTGCCTTAGCGTCTTCAGCACTGAACTCCAGAACAGCATTTCATTTCACCAAGTCTTGCACTGTCGCATCTAGGCTGTCTGTGGCAGATGTGTATTCAGCTAAAACTGCTTCATTTTCCATACCCATTCCATTAAGGAGTGGACATCTTGCCACAAGAAGCTGAGATCAAACTTCACTTCCTCTACCTTTATTTCAATAGAACTGCATAGCTCTGCAATAGCAGCCAGAACTTTGTCCTTATGCTCTTTTCCCATAAAGTATGATGAATGTTTCGGGTCAGGCAGTCCATTGACGTTGCAGTATCTTTCTGCACAGCTTTTGGGATGAAGGAGCACACATGGTGCCTTTCTGGCTACTTCGGTTTTTCCGGAAGGCATTTCCGTGCAATACGCAAACATACGGAAAGATGTAGCACAACAGGTCATCAAGTAGGGCAGCTCTCCGGAGATCAAGTAAGGGGCGGGTCAGAAGTTTTTGTTTTAATTAGGAAAGCACTTGTGGGCAAGTGTGGGACAGGACAAGGTGTAATTGCACTGAAGTCTAGTCACAAGGATCCAGAGATGGTCTTGTGCAGTTCACAACCGTGTCACAGCCCCCCAGCACACAGTGAGGACATGCAGCTCCAAGTAAAAATAGCACATCTATTTGCATAGGGGTAGTAGGCCCTCCTCTGTGTCTGCAATCAATTATTGCGAGGTCAGTACAGAAACTCAGCGGGACTCACTCTGCATCCACCGGCACACAGTTAATCCGCTGGTGGTCTTTATGCACACTCTCATAAAGTCGTACATGAGGGCACACCATGTCACAGTGCTGCAGGCGTGATTTTAAAAACAAAACACCTCAATATCCTAAGATAGCCTGTGGTGTAATCACTGGTTTATCATACAGAGAAGCTCTCTTCCGGCTTGGCACTCACCTCGCATGGCCACTTGGAAGTCAGCACTGTGAAGAGAAATTCTCTATGCTTTAGCAGTCGCCCCAGCTCCTTTTCAGGTACCAAAGGCTCACACCATGGAGCAAGTTGCCAGATCTCTGGGTCAGCGAGACTGCCCCCACTCCAACCAATGTGCCACCCAAGGAGCCACAAACGCCTGAAGGCACCGCAGCAGGCCACCACTCAGCCCAGCATGCGTCTCAGCGATCCAGTGCAGGCTCCATCGGCCATCTTGTTACTTGTTTCTGTTCTGCTACTGAGCCATTGTGTGACTGTGTGTGTCTGAGTATCTTGGGCTGATTGTGGGCTCAGGATGAACTGTGCTTCTTTTAATGCTCCTCTTGAGTTTCATCTTGATTACCACGTGAAACCAATTTGTTTGTGATTTGACTCAGTAAATATTTGCAATTTCAAATAGCCTAAAAAGGTTCCAAGTAATTCCATCGAATGCCAAAGCATCGACAACCATACCATAGACATCAAAAGCATTGGAAAAAAAAACATTGAATGCTTTTTTTTAATTTTATTTTTTTATGTGGGGGTTCTCCCCCAAAACCCCCTTTTTAACCTTAAAAAACAGTTTTTACTAAACTAAACCCTTTACCATTGAATAAAATGCATTCAATGTTTTTTTTCATTGCTTTTTTTCACTAGTTTGATTTGTCGATGCTTTGTTTTAGATGCAATGACTGGATACCGCTTAAAAACGGTTCAGACAGAACATCTAGCTTCAATTAATTTATAGTTAGCATTTTTTGACCGCAAAGCCAAACATACATTTTGGTCCTTATTACGAGTTTGATGGTAATTCGGCAGTAAATCCACTGGAGGTGATTAAAGTTACCACAACCTGGTCCCGTTGGTTTACCAGGGATTACAAGAGGGTTAAGAGCAGTGTAAATCCCCATTTTTGGAATCCAGAGGACTCCATGCGGATTTTTGTCAGATTTACTGCCATCAGATTTACCACATGGGAAATCCGCCAATTTGTGGAGGTTAAGTGGCGGATTTACCTTCAGCTTGTTACGGGAGGTAAATCTTCCACTTTATCTCCAAATGTATGAGTTGGCAGTGCCACAGTAACAGCGGTTATTCAGTTACCGCCCAAAAAAGTGGTGGTAATAGAATTACCACCACTTTTTTCCTGCACCACAAAACTTGTAATGAGGCCCAAAAATTGCATCACAAGGGAAGTACACGTTATTTACGGGTCCACTTAGTTCTCTTTCCGAAAACACTGCACTGGGAGCTGCCTCTGATCCTACTTATTTGTTACCAAATTTAAAGAGGAATGCATATTTTCCAGTAAGAACACCTTTGGGGAGTCAATACCACTGTGCAAAAGATACATCGTGGATATCTTTATTATTTGGGATGGGAGTTAGACAGGGCTTGAAACTTGTTTTACTGGCTTAACCCTTTGAGTGCTAAATGTCGTGTATAATCATCCTGAATGTCCATAAAGAATCATTGTAGGCTCTGCCAAGTACTCATTTAAGTGTTTAGTAAACTTAAGAATCACTTTAGATTGACATCTCCAGTTAGTAAGTCATACAGTTCTATTTGGACTTATTACAGAGACCGAGAGAACATTTGCCATGCAGCCAATTACTCAGAGTAAGAAGAAATTGCTCTTCTATTAGGGATTATGTAAAGGAATCTCAGATCTTGTAATTGCATCTTTGGCCCGAGGGTATCCTAAGAAATTAGTAAACTGTTTACTTAAAAGGAAAGATGGACATGTAGGGAATACATACTACAGCATGGATAAAAAGAGTTACGCGCACAGTAGATAGTGCCTGAAACTATATTTTGTGGCTATATAAATGCCATATCATTCGATAAAATACAATCCATTTTGGAAATTGAGTAAAAAGAATTGGAATATTCTTCACACTTGCAATTCCACTTTTTGTGCACTGTTATTTGTTTTCAGGAAAGGCACAAATTCATAGCAGACACTAGTAAGAACACTTAGACCTGCAGTTACATTGCATCTAGGCTATTTACAAACATGTTTTAATTTGCCTCTGGTTAAAAGATACATTCCCAAATGAGTCATACAGTGCTTACAAACTATATGTATAGAGGGGTATGAGAATAAGGATGGGTACAGCACTGTTAAATATTGTTTATAGATACATGCTTTAACTTGCAAAAACGGAAATAAGACTATGTTAAAGCCAGCAGCATCAGGTACATGTTATCATCCATACCCTAAATGGAAATAATGTAATTTAAAGAACCAATTTTCCCCCCTTTGTACTGATGCACTTTGGCTGTCTAGCCTTCATTTGGAGAACCTGATACTCAAAATAAAACCATGTGACATATGTGTGAAGTGTTTTAATTGTATAATTGAAAATTCCTACATGTGTTTCGCTCCCAGAGCTTCTTCAGGGCATGAATACAATTCTTTAAGCACATGTCACTTAGGTTACTTTGTGGTTGATACCATAAACATCTCTTGTTTTATGATACAGAATTACAAAGTATTAGATTCTTAATTAGTCATGTATTATTTTTCTTACAAGTAATGACAGTTTGTGTTAAATCATATTGTACAATATAATTTTGCTCTCATTACTGGATATAGTGCTTTGGTGGAAACAGTTGTCTTCTTTGTTTTCTAACATATTAACATTTGAGCATCTAATTTTACTTATATTTTTTGTGGATATATATGACAACATTATTGCATGCACAAAAACATGTTTTTAACTTATGTGTTTGTGACATGTTTAGGGATCACGATAAAAAAATGGTTGTATAGTTGTAAAAAGTCAGTTGTGAACTTTTCTTTGCTTCGCTACATTGTTTTCTTTTCTAGGAGGGGGAAGGATTCCTTTTCTGATTATAGTATCAGTCCTGTCGTAATTTAAATTGATTGTGAATCTATCCCAGATAATCCTGTTGTATTTCTGTCCTATCAATATTGTTTTACACCAACCTTTCATCATGTATAATTGCTTCATGAAAACTGAATCTGTCCTGATTCTTATAATGATCAGAGCATGTTGCCTTTGTCCAACACTGTCATCATAACTTCATTTTCCTTTGTATGAATATCACAACCCCAATTCCAAAGACCGCTGAATTCAAATGTCTTTACAACACCACACCTCCAAACAAGTCAGAGCTCACATACACAATCTCAGCTACATATTGGCCCTAAACACAGTTGAAAACTATTATTTCACTTGCAAAGACCTACCCAAAGAGGAAAGCAATCCCAATCACTTAACCCAAATGGAAGTGTTACCTCCCTTCCTGCAGGGAATATTCATGCTCAAATGACTCACCTAGAAAGCTTCTACAAAATGAACCCAACCCTCTGCACGTGAAATAACTAAAATAACCACTATCATGGGAGTTGAAAGCGGAATGGGCTTTTGAAGGTGTCATTTGGAGGGATCCTGGGCAGGATGGGATCTTGGGTGATTCTTATGGGGTGTGAAGAAGGTACTTCTTGAAAAGGAGGGACTTGACTTATTTTATGAATTGCTTGAGGGTGGGAGTGAGTTTGATGTTGAATGTAGGAAGTCCCACATTTTGAGCACCTTGTACGACAATGCTTCTGGCTGTTTCTTGTTTATTTCTTTTTTTGCATTACTGCTTCTATAGTCTGGCCAGTTCCTGACCTCTGCTCATGTGCTGACTGCTGGAAATGATGACTTTGTCTTCCAGGAAGGAGGGCTTGTGTCTGATCTTGAATGTGTAAATGATGCAGCTGGCTTTGCAGGAGCACTCTGCTTTGTTAGCAAGTGAAGAGGGATGAGTCTGGACATTATGTGGTTGTTTGAGCAAAGATATTTGATGAAGCAGGCAGCGACCGCGCGTGGTTCTCATGGGTGTATGGGTGAGTGTGGTAGGTAGGCCTCTGAGCGGGGCGAAAGATTAAAAAGACAGCCAAACAAACCAGCTCCACCCTCTATAACAAAATACTCAATGCAGAAAAGTGAGCAGACGAGAAGCTACAAGACCCTGTGAAATATCCAGTCTACACCTGAGACAGTAGGCAACCTCAGCTCACCATTTCCACCACCCAATATCCCAGTATTACCGGGATGTTACAGGTGGCTGCGGAACGGTAAGCTCCCATTCCCATGGAGTCCCATAGAACTCCATGGGAATGAGAACACTGAAGCACCGGCACCATTGTTAGTGGTGCCGGTGCCTCAATAATGTATCTGCCGGTAGGGGCCGGTCCGGAAAAGGTGACGGCAGACCGGCTCACTCGTAATGAAGCCCATTGTGTCAGGGTTAGCAGAAACAGTTCAAAGACAATCGTAAAATCAAACACGGTAAGCCTCCAAGAACAGACTGCTTCAACCAGTTCATAAGTCAGTTCAAAACTGAAGAGCACCCCCCTCAACAATCAATAACCCCCTATCACAGAAGTGATGCATGACCTTGTTGAGCTGTCTTGCTAAAGGGCGCGAGCCATACTGCCCTAAAGCAAAATAATGGTTTACCTGCAAAATCCAGTCTTATCTTTATTTGACATGCATGTTTCTCAAAGGGTGGATGTTTTTGCAGTAACTAATCCCTTTCAAAATGTACACAAGTTGTAGTAGTTCAGGTGAACTGATATGAAACCTTGCAGACCATCACCGATTACTTCGTTTCTGCCGGTATTCAAGTTGCGAATACCTCACGTTTTAACCTTGCCTTGAGTGAGCAAGTCACCCAGTCTTGGGTTTATGCTTTGCCTTCTGGGACTTGCAGTAAGAATGCAAAGAAACGCTATTGCCTACTCCAACATTGCATTTTTGACACTTGCAAACTCTGCAATCTGAATCTGCTATGCAATCCGTCTGGGAGTCTCTTGAACCTTCCTGACTGAATAGGTCGGCCTCATTATGCAATTTGTTGATATGGGCATTCTCTGTGCATAGGCAGTGCAGCATGATTATTCTGATGTCAGAGAGGAAGAAAGCAACGCTTTCCCGATCTGGACTTGCATTCATCAGACTCCGCAGCTGGCGCGAGGCCGTGCTTGCAGTGTTTTCACCCTAGGGACCAACATCTGTGTAAATGTCCCCTCATAAGCAGGCCCCGCTGATGAATTTGCAGATTGTTCTCAGCGATGTTCGCTGATGCTTTTCCTTGGACAAGCATTTCTTGCAGGTGCACCGGCCACACACTAATTGAAAGGATTATTTTCATAAGTTTGTGAGTGTAGTCTGTAAAGCCCTTTCAGGGGAGCCAAATTGTTTCAGCCAGCTGTTGCAAACTGTCGTTATTAATTTCCTAAAAAATGCAATATTGCAAAACCATTTCTGGCATCGTTTTAACAAAGAAAATAAGCTCCAAAAAGAGCAGTCTCCGGCTTATTTTGAAGAGTGACTATGGCATAGCTATCAGTGCGTGCTCCAGACGTAGGGACTGGCGTTGCTGCATTACAGCAACACTACTGTGATCAGGACAGTCCTTTGAGCATTGTGGGATGCACAAATATATCAGTAGTAGAAAAAGTTGATTTCGGAAATACAGAACATTCCCATAAAAACATCAAAAATAAAAACACAATTACAAATCAATACATATAAATAAATTCCAGCATCACATCAAACACAAAAACTTCCAAAAATACAAAAAAAAAACACATTTCAGACATTTTAAAATGGATATGAAAGTGAACACATTTTTTTTTTAAATGATGATAGGGCCCAGCCCACACATACTGAGTCAGCCCCTAACAAATAGCAGAAAGCAGGCTCATACTGACGGAATCCGTGGCCCTGCAAACGTGGTTTCAGCGTACTATTTCTGATCTGCGAGAAGGCTGGACAAAACAATAAAAAATGGTCCAGGTCCTCCCTGGGCACATCACAAATATATTGCTGGGCTAAGGCGCTGTGCCAATTGCTGAGCACGCAGCGGGCATTCATGACTTGGGTATTGTCCTGATAAGAACTAGTGAGACGTACAAAGTCTGATGGTCTTTTCAAACCTTTCCAGAGGGTCCATCGAAAAGGTTTGAGGTCACCCAGGGGTAAGAAATGAGGCCCCTGCCAGGAAAAGCAGGCTGCCATTCCCCATAGGGCTCAATACCATGTCACTGGTTACTTTTGGGCAGGTGGGCTCGGCCTTAATGTGAACATTCCCTGAAAGATTACAGTGAAAGATTGGCTAGAGAACTAACTTGCTCCATCTGAACTCCAACAGGGTCCCACATGGAATTTGCAGAGATAAGATAGTGTGACTCATTGATGTAACTTTTGGCCCACCTTTGTTAACTTTCTATAGGTTTCAGCTCCAGCCGAAGCTGCGAGGGATTCAGTTACAATGAAAATAAATGTGCAAACAGTTAAGAGTTAATAATCGTTATATGGGGTATTTCATTAGTTCTCCATGCACAATCTATTGGTATAAGAAATGCATAGCATAAATAGGATGCAAATAGCAAGTCAGAATGACAGAATAATAATCTGATTCTTAACTATGTATGTATAGGAGTAAAAGGAGACAAAAAAGTATCACAACAATATGCATTGTCAGATAATACATAAAAAGGTGATCTGCAATATTGAGTGTCAGTGTAATAATAGCTTCAGTGTAACAAATAGAGGATCCAAGATTAGAGGCTGCTATTCGGGCAACTGAGTTTTTGTCAGCTGGACCTAAACAGGTTAGCCGCATGTCTCCAGAAAGGGGCTCCAGATTTCCTCAAATGTATCAAGGTCTTCCCATACTAGTGAGTATTTTATTAGTAACCACTACACATATCCAGAAATAAACATTCAAAGAAACAATGCAAAGTAACAGTAAAAATCTTTCAAGTTAACAAGGACAACCAATATGATATGATATGGCATTTCTAACGTGCATATACACAAGTGTTTCAGGGCGCGACGAGGCAAGGGAGGGGAAAAAGAGGGAAGACACAGACAACAATCCTACTAGGACAGTTGACATTGAGTTCGTGCAAGTGCATGGGAGGGGAGAAGCGGAAAAGTGCGGGGGAAAAGGGGAGGGGGCACTGCAGTACATAGGATAACATTGAATAAATAAAGACAATAAATAAAAGTGCGGCCAGCTGGTGGGAAGTGCAAGGGTAAGTGCAAACATCAAGTGTCAAGTGCTGGTAGAGGCTGTAGGGATCGATGCAGAAACAGTCCCCGAGTTTCCTGGGTGGCAAGGGTTGCCAGGGGGGCAGTGCAGGTATGCAACTGGTGGGGAGGGGACCGAGATCAGAGGGCAGCCGGGTAAGCAGTGCAGTTTCAGAGTCAGCCAGGAGATCAGCAGGGGAGAGGAGGAGAGAAAGCAGAAGCAAATAGGAAGGTCTTGAGGTAAAGGAAGAATACCTCTGAGGAGGTGCAGCTGGTAGTGTGACTTCTAAGAGACATCATTGATGTGAGGAGAGAAGAAAAGTCTGGAGTCAAAGATGACCCGAGGTTTTTAGGCTCACAGGTGGGAGCAGGAAGAGGGCCAAGAGAGGCTGGCCTGAAAGGGACAGGAAAGTAGGGAGTAGGTGTGCCGATGAGGAGAATCTCGGTCTTACTGGCATTAAGGCAGAGATCATTTGTTGCACACCACTTCTGGATGGCGGACACACAGTCAGAGATGAGAGAAGGAGAAGAGGTGGCGGAAGGGAGCCTGAAAATGAGTTTAGTGTCATCCGCATAGCACTGAAAGTTGAGGCAGAGAGGAGCAATGTGGTGGGCAAGAAGTGCCAGGTATTGGTTGTTAGGCAAAATCCTGTGCAGTGCCCTTAGGGACAGCTACACACAATTAAGACTACAAGTGGTAATACAAGTTCACCTTTGGTACAAGCCTGTACTACTATATTAAAGTGGTGGCAGTAGCAGAGCAGCCAGGCTTATCTCAAGAGTATATGAGCAGTAGCAGAGATTACATAAAGGGACCACAATTGCTGTGACTCAAGCAAACACTGACTCAAGGTTTCAGGTAAAAAAAAATAAGTACATTTATTTTTAAACCATCTGTAAAACACAACACTTCTATAAATTCAAAACCATACGTAAAATACACTACAAACAACCAATTCTCTTGGCACAGGATAACTCAAGGTAAGTACCTTATGTTTTGGCGGACCGATGTTGTGAAACAAAAGTCGTTACCGGGAATACATATGCAATCACTTTTTGACAGCTCGGTCGTATTAAAGAAACGCGTATCCACGATAAGAAATGTTACCGGGGCAAAAACACAATAAGCACCTGGGCTAACAAGAGAGAGTTGGGGGCAAAAATCATAGGCAATACTTTTGTCAAGGCAGACAAAATCAGAGAACACTCGCTGACAGAAATACAAAAGTCAATAGGCCGGGGCCAGTGTCAAGTGGAATCGGATTCCTGTAATCGAGGATCACACAGTCAGACAGTTCAAGATTCAACGTTGCCTGGAGTACTTGGCTATTGTCAACAGTGGAAGCAAAAGTTATAAGAGGGAAGGAAGACAAGTGCAAGCCTTGGAGGAGGAGAAAAGGGATTCACCCTAGTTCTTCGAAGCAGAACACAGTACCTTATTCAAGGAAGAAGCTGGTGCCACGGCAGTTCTTGCTGGTAGTTTCCTGCAGACCCACGGTTCCTGGTGCTTCGGTCATGGGGACGAGAAGGAGGACGTCTGGAGGGGTCTGCAACACTCAGGGATGAAGCCAGCAGCAGCGACGGTGAATAAAAGGTGCGCTCCTTTAAAAACAGGTGAGGCTCTTCAGATGGCTATCCGGACCACTACAGCAGTGTGCAGCGATTTCAACCACGAAGAGGATCCTCTGGCTGTGGAAGATGAGCTGGTCTTCCCCATCAGGCTCAAGGGAAGAAGACTCCGGACTGGATCTTCTCTGGTCGTCAAAGGGTAGATAGCTCAGGACTGCAGCAGGGCTCCACCGGGATGGGGTAGTTGCAGCAGCCATCTTCTCCGCTTCTCTTCGGTTCCTTGTAGTTCCAGTGGCGACTCTGACTTCCAGAACAGAGGAAGAGGACCCAAGATTGGAGTCCCCCCGTCCCCTGCACACTCTGGGGCTATGCAGCAAAGGCATAATTATTTAGGGAAAAATGTCAGTGTTCTATTAAAGAATTTTGTGAAGTAACATATTAGATTTTGGTGTTCCTTATTGAAATCAAGCGAGAGTACTGTTAATGGTGTTAAAAAATAAAGGAGAAAGATCTCCCATTTATTCATAGATGGTAATTGAAGCAGAAGCAATCACGAATAGCAGTACATTGTCTACATAATCATAGTTGACAGAGATTCCACTTTGGATGGCTTGACACGTTTCGAGGACAATCCTCTTCTTCAGAAGCCTCTGTGGAACTATTGTTGAACATGGTATATACATAGAAAAATCAAAGAAAATATAAAAGAGTGTTGTTAGACATAGCTCCAGTAGGTTGGTAACTCATTCATTGTGAAATCACACATTTAGTGTCTCTTACTGTATAGAGACATTAATCCGTTTGAAGTTTGTACAGGTACCATACATTTCTCGACCTTAATCTATTCTAATACGTGGCAAACAGGGTGAATAGTGTATCATATAACATTCAGGGAATTTCAGTGGACCTATAATGACCATGATCGGGGATGCATCGGATGCTGTCTTAAGTTTCAAGGAGGAGTCCTGTTTAAGTACATGCACAGTAGTAAAAACATACATAAAAGAGGGAAAATAATAATACCTCAATAGTTAAGTGGATTGAAGTACTGATAGGTAGGATCCGAGTCATGCGGGGGATCAACAATCACAGTCCCGGTGGGATCTGATGGATAGCGTTAGGGCACTGCAACAAAAAAGAAACCAACATGTGAAACTCATGTCAAGGTTCAAGGAGAGTCTGTGTTTAATATAAACAATCGTTAAATGCCCTCTTTGAAAATAAATTCACTGTTGAAATGCAGGAACAAGATCCATTATCAAGGTGCCGAAAAGGAGTGGGCAAATATAATCTGTAATGAAAAGATGTATAGATATCCATATCTATGATAGTACAACTATCAATACATGTACGATGCCTAAATAGGTGATGGAACAAGTAGGTAAACATCGAATGCAGGATACTAACCTAATAATTGCCAGTAGTGTAGCTAAAGAGCCTCCTATGGCAGTGATTGTTTCCAATGGAACATTCGTATCATCACAGAGCCGCGCGCGGAATGACGAACAGCATCAAATGGCAGTGAGTAAGAAGTTGAACACAGAGAGAATAGAAGTTCCTGTATAACTACATCGAACATCAGGGATGCCCGGGGGCAGAGTACGGCAATAGAATAGGCTACAAATGCACAGTAATAATGCATACCTGATTTCTAGCGTGTGCAGTGTAGAACGTGTTCCGTGGCTAGATCCGTGTTCATGGAGACAGGAGATTGTGTAGAAACTGGCGCTTCTATAGTGGGTGTTACTCAGATCATGAGTAGGAAGGAACGTGTACGGGAAATGAAGAAAGGACTTCTACAAAGATGTATTATTGTGGCAGACATCTTTGACAGGAATTGGTACCTGACTATTCAATGGTGGTATATATGTTACAGCACGTTTTCTATAGACCCTAGGTGAAGTCACTCTAGTCTAGTATTGCAATTCTGTATTTCATGCATATGTGCAATGAATATTCGTTTCAAGTATAGCAATTAACATATTACACACATTTGTATATAGATAGACATCGAGTTTTCTGTGTAAACACAATGCGCCTGTTAGGGTTAACTCATGGTAACGAGGTCAAGTACTGTCCAGATACATTTATGCCTAAATCCACAATGTTGACAGATCAGCATCTCTAAAGGAGGTAAGTATTTGTAACAACATCTTATCGAGATGGTAAACATATTGAGCCTGCTTGGATTTGTTCATATTAATACATTCAGCAACGGTAATGATAGTGTATTGCATTACCACATTATTAATTAAGCAACACGCCTAATTGAGGTGCTATTTTAGTGGTCTGAATTTAGGTCGAAATAGAGACAGAGTTTTTTTCAGAACAATAGTCACATATTTTACCATGGTTGAAAACAGTCAAATTGTTGATTGGTTGAGAAAATGACAATTGTTAAAAAAACTCATTATAAGCCATAAGAGCATGTATGTGTCCTAGTCTTTAGATATGCCATTCCACATTGTTTCACATTGTTAATTGGACAACCCACTTCAAGGAGCTGTTGTCCTTAAATTCTAGGTATAGATGCACATGCAAACATAATTAATTTAAAAAATAACGGATACATATTATGTCATATAATGAGATATCAAGTTGTTCATTAGTTAAAGAAATTCCAATTATTGGACAACTCATTATATGCTGTAGAAGTATGTATGTAACCTGGTGTTTGAAGATGGCACGTAATGAAGAGTTAAGGGTCTATAATGTTAGTGCTGTACAGGTATGCAGTGTTTCTAGATGAAACAATTCAAGGATGTTTCCTCATTGAGGCCCATAGGGTGTTTGGTGTCCAAAAGGTATATCCAATACTTTGAGACAGAAGCCTTGTGTAGTTACCACCGCGTTGTGGTTTCCTTACAACTTCGATGACCTGAAATCTCAATTGTGCAATGCTATGTCTGGCTTCCATAAAGTGTCTTGCCACTGGTGATTTCTGGTTGTGGCACCGGATAGTGGATTTCAGCTCGGATATCCGTTCTTTCAAGGATCTTGTAGTCTGTCCGATGTATAGTTTACTGCAGGGACATTTCAGAGCATATATAACACCTGGTGTCAAACAGGTGGCAAAGCATTTGATCTTTATTTCTTTACCCGTTGATGGGTGGGAGATGGTGTCTCCTTTAATCACATTATTACAGTTAATGCAATTAAGGCATGGGAAAGTCCCAATTTTTTTAGTTTGAAGAAGCTTCTGTTTATCCTTGTTTGGTCTTTCTGCCTTCACAAGTCTATCTCTAAGGTTACGGTCTCTTTTGAATGCCATCATTGGTGTTCTTGGAAAAAGTTCTTTTAGGTGTTCATCGCTTTGTAGTAGGTTCCATTGTTTTCGTATAGAGTTACTGATCTGAAAACATTGTTGCGAATACTTTGAAATGTACATCAGAGGAGTGGAATTGCTCTTGGCTTTAGGCGTTAATAGATCTATTTGTGTTAGATGGTTGGATCTCATGTTAGCGTCTTGTAAGATGTTGTTTGGGTATCCTCGTCTTTCAAAATGTTCAATCAATTGAGAACATTCGACATCCAAACCGGCTGGATCAGATATGATTCTCTTCAATCTCAATATCTGGCTATAGGGAAGACTTTTCAACATGGCTCTGGGATGAAAGCTGATAAATTGTAACAGGTTATTGGCATCTGTGGGTTTATGATAGAGGGTGGTAGTTATTTTTCCTCCATGGATCTTCAGTCTAACATCTAAAAAATGTAGATCTGGTTCTCCAAGGTTAATTGTAAATTTGATCTTCGGATGTACTGAGGTCATGTAGGACAAGAAGTCATCCAATTCGGCTCTTGTGCCGCACCACACCCCAAAGATGTCATCTATAAACCATTTCCATAGAATAATCTTGGCAGACCATATTTGATTGTTCAGGACATGTTCTGATTCGAATCTGTACATGAAGGAGTTTGCATAAACAGGGGCCATAGCGGACCCCATTGATGTTCCTGATATCTGGTTATAGAAAGTTACTTGGAATCGGAAATAGCTGTTGTGTAAAATCAGCGTAAGTAATTCGATGATAAATTCTGGATTGCTTCGGATTTGTTCAGAGTTGGAAAGAAGCCAATCAACAGCATCAATGCCTTCATTATGGGGTATCGAAGTGTAAAGGCTCCATACATCCATGCTAAAGATCAAGCAGTCCGGGCTAATTGCTGAGATTTCTGCAAGGCAGTTCAGGAAGTCTGTGGTATCTTTAAGATATGTAGGGATCTCCTGAATTAAGGGTTGTAGGAGTCGGTCCACGTAAATAGCCAGGGGATCGAAGATGCTCTCCGTGCCCACAACTATAGGTCTCAGTGGGGGATTCTGGTTGTCTTTATGGATTTTTGGGATGCCATAAAACACTGGTGTTATGGGGTGTTTGTTGGTAAGGAATTGGCTTGTTTTAATACTAATCCAGTTGTTATCCAGTGATTTGTCTATTGAGTTTTCATTGAGGGTCTTAATGTCCTGAAGAGGATCACCATTCAATTTGGTGTATGTTGTGTGATCATTGAGTTGTTCCAAGCATTTGTTGGTGTAATATCTTGTATCCATAACCACTATGGCTCCTC